>NC_041391.1:604475805-604495714 GCF_002162155.2 Triticum dicoccoides | reverse complement strand
AAACAACACACGAAAAACAGAATCTGTCAAAAATAGAACAGTCTGTAGCAATCTGTAACTTTCGAATACTTCGGGAACTCTAAAAATCCTACCAAAATAGGAAGTTGTAGGAAATTTTTCTATTGATCTACTGCAAAAAGAATCAACTAAAAAGAACATCTATTTGAGTTATTAAAATTATTCTCATGCGTGCAGAAGTTTCTGTTTTTCAGCAAGATCAAATTAACTATCACCGTAGGTTATCCTATAGGTTCTACTTGGCACAAACACTAATTAAAACATAAAACGACATCTAAACAGAAGCTAGATGATTTATTTATTACTAAACAGAATCAAAAAGCAAGGAACAAAAATAAAATTGGGCTGCCTCCCAATAAGCGCTATCGTTTAACGCCCCTAGCTAGGCATAAAAGCGAGAATAGATTCTAAGTATTGCCACCTTTGGTATTCAATTCATCAGTGGATCTCATAATAGATTCATTAGGTAATTTGATTTTCTTTCTAGGAAAGTGCTCCATGCCTTTCCTTAATGGAAATTGGAATCTAATATTTCCTTCCTTCATATCAATAATTGCACCAATCGTTCTAAGGAAAGGTCTACCAAGAATAATAGGACATGAAAAATTGCAATCTATATCAAGAACAATAAAATCTACGGGCACATAATTCCTATTTGCAACAATAAGAACATCATTAATCCTTCCCATAGGTTTCTTAATGGTGGAATCCGCAAGGTGCAAGTTTAAAGAACAATCATCAAATTCACGGAAACCTAGCGCATCACATAAAGTTTTTGGAATCGTGGAAATGCTAGCACCCAAATCACACAAAGCATAGAATTCATGATCTTTAATTTCAATTTTAATAGTAGGTTACCACTCATCATAAAGTTTTCTATTGATAGAAACTTCCAATTCAAGTTTTTCCTCATAAGTTTGCATCAAAGCATCAACGATATGTTTGGTAAAAGCTTTATTTTGACTATAAGCATGAGGAGAATTCAACACAGATTGCAACAAGGTAATACAATATACTAAAGAACAATTATCATAATTAAATTCTTTGAAATCCAAAATAGTGGGTTCATTGCTATGTAAAGTTTTGACCTCTCCAATCCCACTTTTACCAAATTTAGCATCAAGATCTAGAAACTCCGAATCATTGGGACGCCTTCTAACTAAAGTTGACTCATCTCCAGTCCCATCATTATCAAGATTCATATTGCAAAACAAAGATTTAATAGGGCACACATCAATCACTTTTAGATCTTCATCTTTATTTTCATGGAAACTAGAAGAACACGGTTTTAGAAGACAATCTTTCTTAGCATGCATCCTAGCGGTTCTTTCTTTGCACTCATCAATGGAAACTCTCATGGATTTGAGAGACTCATTGATATCATGCTTAGGTGGAATAGATCTAAGTTTTAAAGAATCAACATCAAGAGAAATTCTATTCACGTTCCTAGCCAATTCATCAACTTTAAGTATTTTTTTCTTCAAGCAAAGCATTGAAATTCTTTTGACAGATCATAAATTCTTTAACAATATTCTCAAAATCAGAGGGAATATTATTAAAATTTCCATAAGAATTGTTGTAGGAATTACCATATTTATTTGAGTAATTACTAGGAAACGGCCTAGGATTAAAGTTTCCTCTATACGCGTTGTTACCAAAATTATTCCTACCAAAAAATTCACATCCTTAGATTCATTATTATTCTCAATCAAGGTAGGCAAAGGCATATCATTGGGACCAATAGGAGCACTCTTATTAGCAAACAATTTCATAATTTTATCCATCTTTCCACTCAAAACTTTAATCTCTTCTATCGCATGAACCTTTTTACTAGTAGATCTTTTGGTGTGCCATTGAGAATAATTAACCATAAATTATCTAGGAGTTTAGTAGCTTCTCCTAAAGTGATTTCCATAAAAGTGCCTCCCCCGTCCGAATCTAAAAGATTTCTAGAAGCAAAATTCAATCCGACATAAAATTTTTGTATGATCATCCATAAATTTAATCCATGAGTAGGGCAATTGCGAATCATTAATTTCATCCTCTCCCAAGATTGTGCAACATGTTCATGATCAAGTTGCTTAAAATTCATAATATCGTTTCTAAGAGAGATGATCTTAGCAGGAGGAAAATACTTAGAGATAAAAGCATCTTTGCACTTATTCAAAGAACCAATACTATTTTTAGGCACAGACGAAAACCAAGTTTTAGCACGATCTCTAAGTGAAAACGGAAATAACTTCAATTTAACAATATCATTATCCGTGTCTTTCTTCTTTTGCATATCACGCAAATCAATAAAGTTGTTTAGATGAGTAGCGGCATCTTCACTAGGAAGCCGAAGAATTGATCTTTCATAACAAGATTCAACAAAGCAGCATTGATTTTACAAGATTCAGCATCATTAAGAGGAGCAATCGTAGTGCTAAGGAAATCATTATTGTTGGTATTGGAAAAGTCACACAATTTAGTATTATCTTGAGCCATCGTGACAAGCAATCCAACACAGAAGCACACAAGAGCCAAACGAAAAAGAGGCGAAGAGAAAAGAGAGGGCGAATAAAACGGCAAGGGTGAAGTGGGGGAGAGGAAAATGAGAGGCAAATGGCAAAAAATGTAATGTGAGGGAGATGAGTTTGTGATGGGTACTTGGTATGTCCTGACTTGTGCGAAGACCTCCCCGGCAACGGCGGCTTGCTACTTATACGTCTCCAACGTATCTATAATTTTTGATTGTTCCATGCTATTATATTAGCCATTTTGGATGTTTATGGGCTTTACTTTACAATTTTATATCATTTTTGGACTAACCTAATAACCGGAGGCCCAGCCCGAATTGCTGTTTTTTTGCCTATTTCAGTGTTTCAAAGAAAAGGAATATCAAACGGACTCCAAAAACGATGAAACCTTCAGGAGTGATCTTTTTGTAACAAATGCAAACCTGGAGACTTGGAGTGGAATTCACGCAGCAACCGAGGTGGCCACGAGGGTGCCCGACGCGCCCCCTACAGGTGGGCGCGCCCCCCACCCTCATGGGCCCCTCGAGCGTCCACCGACCTACTTCTTCCTCCTATATATACCCACGTACCCTGAAACCATCGGGGAGCACCACGAAAACCTAATTCCACCGCTACAAACTTCTATATCCGCGAGATCCCATCTTGGAGCCTTCACCGGTGCTTCGCCGGAGGGGGAATCGACCACGAAGGGCCTCTACATCATCTTCAAGGCCCTTCCGATGAGTTGTGAGTAGTTTACCAAAGACCTTCGGGTCCATAGTTATTAGCTAGATGGCTTGTTCTCTCTCTTTGATTCTTAATACAAAGTTCTTCTTGATCTTCTTAGAGATCTATTCGATGTAACTCTTTTTGCGGTGTGTTTGTTGAGATCTGATGAATTAAGGGTTTATGATCAAGTTTATCTATGAGAAATATTTGAATCTCCTCTGAATTCTTTTATGTGTGATTAAGTTATCTTTGCAAGGATCTTCGAACTATCAGTTTGGTTTGGCCTACTAGATTGATCTTTCTTGCAATGGGAGAAGTGCTTAGCTTTGGGTTCAATCTTGCGGTGTCCTTTCCCAGTGACAATAAGGGCAACAAGGCACATATTGTATTGTTGCCATCGAGTATAAAAAGATGGGGTTTATATCATATTGCCTGAGTTTATCCCTCTACATCATGTCATCTTTCTTAATGCGTTACTCCGTTCTTTATGAACTTAATACTCTAGATGCATGCTGGATAACGGTCGATGCGTGGAGTAATAGTAGTAGATGCAGGCAGGAGTCGGTCTACTTGTCACAGACGTGATGCATATATACATTATCATGCCTAGATAATCTCATAATTATTCGCTTTTCTATCAATTGCTCGACAGTAATTTGTTCACCCACCGTAATACTTATGCTATCTTGAGAGAAGTCACTAGTGAAACCTATGGCCCCCGAGTCTATCTTTTATCATATAAGCTTTCAATCTAATTTTATTTGCATCTTTACTTTTCCATCTATATCATAAAAATACCAAAAATATTTATCTTATCATATTATCTCTATCAGATCTCACTTTCTCAAGTGGCTGTGAAGGGATTGACAACCCCTTTATTGTGTTGGTTGCGAGTTCTTTGTTTGTTTGTGTAGGTGCGTGGGACTTTTGAGGAGCCTCCTACTGGATTGATACCTTGGTTCTCAAAAACTGAGGGAAATACTTACGCTACTATTGCTGCATCACCCTTTCCTCTTCAAGGAAAACCAACGCAAGCTCAAGACGTAGCAAGAAGGATTTCTGGCACCGTTGCCAGGGAGGTCTTCGCTCAAGTCAAGACATACCAAGTACCCATCACAAACTCATCTCCCTCGCATTACATTATTTGCCATTTGCCTCTCGTTTTCCTCTCCCCCACTTCACTCTTGCCGTTTTATTCGCCCTCTCTTTCCCAATCTCCTCTCTCTTTCATTTGCCTTTCGTGTGCTTATCGTTTTGGCTAGTCCTCCTATTATCGTTAATACTCCCGATCATGAAGTTCTCAATTTTAAACAAAGGGAGGGAGAAAATTTAAAAGTTGCTTGGCATAGAATTTGCAATGCTCAAAATAGATCTACTAGGAAGCAATCCACTTCCGTTCTTCTTCAGAATTTTTATGTAGGCATTACTCCTTGCAATAGATATATCCTTGATACCATTACCGGAGGAATTTTTTTGGGTAGCCCTACTTTTGATGCTTATAATGCCATGTTAGATTTGTTTGGTTCACCCCCTCTTTTGGTTAATGGAATTGTTTTAACTTTGGAATATGTGATGCAAAGGCTTGAAATTATCGAAAATAAAGTTGCCACTGTTGAGTTAATTGAAAATTTGGATAAGAAGATCTATAATGAAATTATCCAATATGGATCTAGGGTTGGAGTTACCTTAAAAAAGTTAAAGAAAAAGAAACCATAGTTAATGAAAGAATAGATCTAGATTCTACAAGAATTGGTAAACCGGAGGATATTATCACCAACTTAGGGTCCGCCTTTTCATCTGTGAAAAATACCCGAACTACTCCTACCAAAATTTCCAAGGTCATGTATGTTCCTAAAAATAAGGGTGAATCTTCTAGTAAAGGAAGCACCGATCTCAAATCGACAAGTCTTCATCCCAATTTTCTTGCTATCATTAAGGAACCTTTTGCTACAAACAAATTTCTGGATTTCTTGCCTAAGAGATTAATCATTACTAAAAAGAAAGAAACTCCTAAGGATTATATGTGCCCTATTGAAGAATTGAGTGCTAAAGATGGCACTACTTAGATCTATCCTCGCTTTTATACCTAGCTTACAACATTAAACAATAGCGCTAGTTGGGAGGCAAGCCAATTTTATCTTTGTTTTTTGTTTTTTCTTTGGTTTAGTAATAAATTTTTCATCTACCTTCTGTTTAGATGTGTTTTCATCTTTTAATTAGTGTTTGTGCCAAGTAGAACCTATAGGATAACCTATGGTGATAGTTAATTTGATTCTGCTGAAAAACAGAAACTTTGCGCGCACGAAAATAATTTTAGTAATTCACACAAATGTGATTTTGCGTTGATTCTTTTTGACATAGATTAATAGACAAATTTCCCAGGACTTCCTATTTTGGTAGGAGTTTTAGAGTTCCTGAAGTATTCGAGAGTTACAGATTTCTACAGACTGTTCTGTTTTTGACAGATTCTGTTTTTCTTGTGTTGTTTGCTTATTTTGATGCATCTATGGCTAGTATGTAGGGGTATGAACCATAGAGAAGTTGGAATACAATAGGTTTAACACCAATATAAATAAAGAATGATTTCATTACAGTACCTTATGTGGTGGTTTTGCTTTCTTGAAATAACGGAGCTTATGAGATTTCCTGTTGAGTTTTGTGTTGTGAAGTTTTCAAGTTTTGGGTAAAGATTTGATGGATTATGAAATAAGGAGTGCCAAGAGCCTAATCTTGGGGATGCCCATGGCACCCCAAGATATCCAAGGATAACCAAAAGCCTAATCTTGGGGATGCCCCGGAAGGCATCCCCTCTTTCGTCTTCGTCTATCGGTAACTTTACTTGGAGCTATATTTTTATTCGCCACATGATATGTGTTTTGCTTGGAGCGTATTGTATGATATTAGTCTTTGCTTTTTAGTTTAACTCAATCATCCTTTCTGTACACACCTTTTGGTAGAATCCCACTTGATTAGAATTTATTAGAATACTTTATATGCTTCACTTATATCTTTTGAGCTAGATAGTTTTGCTCTAGTGCTTCACTTATATCTTTTAGAGCACGGCGATGGCTTAATTTTGTAAAAAGTGTTGATCTCTCATGCTTCACTTATATTATTTTGAGAGTCTTTTAGAACAGCATGGTATTTGCTATGGTTATAAAATTGGTCCTAGAATTATGGGCATCCAACTTGGATATAATAAAAACTATCATAGAAAGTGAATTGGATGCTATTATCAATTTGATGCTTGATAATTGTTTTGAGATATTAGGATGGTGATATTAGAGTCATGCTAGTTGGGTGATTGTGAATTTAAAGAATACTTGTGTTGAAGTTTGTGATTCCCGTAGCATGCACGTATGGTGAACCGCTTTGTGATGAAGTTGGAGCACAATTTTATTTATTGATTGTCTTCCTTATGAGTGGCCGTCGGGGACGAGTGATGGTCTTTTGCTACCAATCTATCCCCCTAGGAGCATGAGCGTAGTACTTTTGTTTTCAATGGCTTGTAGATTTTTGCAATAAGTACATGAGTTCTTTATGACTAATGTTGAGTCCATGGATTATACGCACTCTCACCCTTCCACCATTGCTAGCCTCTCTTGTGCCGCGCAACTTTCACCGGTACCATACACCCACCATATACCTTCCTCAAAACAGCCACCATACCTACCTATTATGGCATTTCCATAGCCATTTATATTGCCATGCAACTTTCCACCGTTCCATTTATATGACACGCATCATCATTGTCATATTGCTCTTTGCATGATTATGTAGTTGACATCGTATTTGTGGCAAGGCCACCTTCATAATTTTCATACATGTCACTCTTGATTCATTGCATATCCCGGTACACCGCCGGAGGCATTCATATAGAGTCATATATTGTTCTAAGTATCGAGTTGTAATATTGAGTTGTAAGTAAATAAAAGTGTGATGATCTTCATTATTAGAGCATTGTCCCTGTGAGCAAAGGATGATGGAGACTATGATTCCCCCACAAGTCGGGATGAGACTTCGGACTTAAAAAAGAGAGGAAGGCCAAAAAAAAGAGAATGGCCAATAAAAAAATGAGAGAAAAAGAGAGAAAGGACAATGCTACTATCCTTTTTACCGCACTTGTGCTTCAAAGTAGCACCATGATCTTCATGATAGAGAGTCTCCTATGTTGTCACTTTCATATACTAGTGGGAATTTTTGATTATAGAACTTGGCTTGTATATTCCAATGATGGGCTTCCTCAAAATGCCCTAGGTCTTTGTGAGCAAGCAAGTTGGATGCACACCCACTTAGTTTCTTTTGTTGAGCTTTCATACATTTATAGCTCTAGTGCATCCGTTGCATGGCAATCCCTACTCACTCACATTGATATCTATTAATGGGCATCTCCATAGCCCGTTGATACGCCTAGTTGATGTGAGACTATCTTCTCCTTTTTTTGTCTTCTCCACAACCACCATTCTATTCCACGTATAGTGCTATGTCCACGGCTCACGCTCATGTATTGCGTGAAAGTTGAAAAAGTTTGAGATTACTAAAGTATGAAACAATTGCTTGGCTTGTCATCGGGGTTGTGCATGATTAAATACTTTGTGTGATGAAGTTAGAGCAACAGCCAGACTATATGATTTTGTAGGGATAACTTTCTTTAGCCATGTTATTTTGAGAAGACATGATTGCTTGATTAGTATGCTTGAAGTATTACTATTTCTTATGTCAATGTGAACTTTTATTTTGAGTCATTTGGATCTGAACATTCATGCCATAATAAAGAAAATTACATTGAGAATTATGCTAGGTAGCATTCCACATCAAAAATCCTGTTTTTATCATTTACCTACTCGAGGATGAGCAGGAATTAAGCTTGGGGATGCTTGATACGTCTCCAATGTATCTATAATTTTTGATTGTTCCATGCTATTATATTACCCATTTTGGATGTTTATGGGCTTTACTTTACACTTGTATATCATTTTTGGGACTAACCTACTAACCGGAGGCCCAGCCGGAATTGCTGTTTTTTTTGCCTATTTAAGTGTTTCAAAGAAAAGGAATATCAAACGGAGTCCAAATGGGATAAAACCTTTGGGAGCATCTTTTTGGAACAAATGCAAACATGGAGACTTGGAGTGGAAGTCACGCAACAATCGAGGCAGCCACGAGGGTGCCCGGTGCACCCCCCACCCTCGTGGGCCCCTCGAGCGTCCACCGACCTACTTCTTCCTCCTATATATACCCACTAAGGATGTCAATGGGTCGGGTTTGGATCGGGTTGAACAATATCAAATCCATATCCATATCCATGAAGACAGTCTTTGCCCACCCATGAAAAAAATCCATGGGTGAAAAATTATGTCCATGTCCAAATCCGATGGATATTCATATCCACTAGATATGCTTTGGGTCCTCTCGAGACATATAAATAAGACTTAAGACAATATTAACATAAACTCTTCCATTCTTCACCTCATGGCAGGCTAGACTTCACTTATGGTAAATCAACATCCAGTAACAACCTAAGATCATTTAGTATTTTTCTAACATATGAGAATGACGAGTCATTTAAGAAGGAGATAAAAATAAGGGAAGGGGTGTTGGAGTATGTTACGAAGGGGATTGACTATCATCTTATAAAAGTTACGATGGGGATTGTGTAATTTCTTATGCATGTTGTAGATTAAAAAAGTGTAAAATTGCAGTGGGACATGTGAACATGGGGTAGGGATAGCAGATTTTTTCCCATTAAGTCATACTATCGGGTCGGGTTTGGGTATAAACATGGGTACAAGATTATATCCATGCCCTACCCACGAACAATCGGGTCGGGTTTGGGCGCCGCCCGTGGACACAAAAGCATATCCAAACCCTATCCATTTGGGTCGGATATCCATGGATATCCATGTCCATGGATAAAACTGCCATCCTTAATACCCACGTACCCTGAAACCATCGGGGAGGACCACAAAAACCTAATTCCACAACTGCAACCTTCTGTATCCACGAGATCCCATCTTGGAGCCTTCGCCGGAGCTCTGCCGGAGGGGCAATCAACCACGGAGGGCCTCTACATCATCTCCAAGGCCCTTCCGATGAGTTGTGAGTAGTTTACGATAGACCTTTGGGTCCATAGTTAATAGCTAGATGGCTTGTTCTCTCTCTTTGAATCTCAATACAAAGTTCTCCTTGATCTTCTTGGAGATCTATTCGATGTAACTCTTTTTGCAGTGTGTTTGTCGAGATCCGATGAATTGTGGGTTTATGATCAAGTTTATCTATGAGAAATATTTGAATTTCCTCTGAATTCTTTTATGTGTGATTAAGTTATCTTTGCAAGTATCTTCGAACTATCAGTTTGGTTTGGCCTACTAGATTGATATTTCTTGCAACGGGAGAAGTGCTTAGCTTTGGGTTCAATCTTGCGGTGTCCTTTCCTAGTGACGGCAGGGGCAGCAAGGCACGTATTTTATTGTTGCCATCGAGGATAAAAAGATGAGGTTTATATCATATTGCATGAGTTTATCCCTCTACATCATGTCATCTTTCTTAATGCGTTACTCCGTTCTTTATGAACTTAATACTCTAGATGCATGCTGGATAGCGGTCGATGTGTTGAGTAATAGTAGTAGATGCAGGCAGGAGTCGGTCTACTTGTCACGGACATGATGGCTATATACATGATCATGCCTAGATAATCTCATAATTATTTGCTTTTCTATCAATTGCTCGACAGTAATTTGTTCACCCACCGTAATAATTATGCTATCTTGAGAGAAGCCACTAGTGAAACCTATGGCCCCCGGGTCTATCTTTTATCATATAAGCTTTCAATCTACTTTTATTTACATCTTTACTTTTCCATCTATATCATAAAAATACCAAAAATATTTATCTTATCATATTATCTCTATAAGATCTCACTTTCACAAGTGGCCGTGAAGGGATTGACAACCCCTTTATTGCGTTGGTTGCGAGTTCTTGTTTGTTTGTGTAGGTGCGTGGGACTTTTGAGGAGCCTCCTACTGGATTGATACCTTGGTTCTCAAAAACTGAGGGAAATACTTATGCTACTATTGCTGCATCACCCTTTCCTCTTCAAGGAAAACTAACGCAAACTCAAGACGTAGCAGCTACCTCTCGAGCACTGCGTTGGTTTTCCCTTGAAGAGGAAAGGGTGATGCAGCAAAGTAGTGTAAGTATTTCCCTCAGTTTTGAGAACCAAGGTATCAATCCAGTAGGAGGCTCCACGCAAGTCCCTCGTACCTACACAAACAAACAAGAATCTCGCAACCAACGCTATAAAGGGGTTGTCAATCCCTTCACGGCCACTTGCGAAAGTGAGATCTGATAGAGATAATAAGATAAGATAAATATTTTTGGTATTTTTATGATATAGATTGGAAAGTAAAGATTGAAAAAAAGTAAACCAGAAACTTATATGATGGAAGATAGACCCGGGGGCCATAGGTTTCACTAGTGGCTTCTCTCAAGATAGCATAAGTATTACGGTGGGTGAACAAATTACTGTCGAGCAATTGATAGAAAAGTGCATAGTTATGAGAATATCTAGGCATGATCATGTATATAGGCATCATGTCCACAACAAGTAGACCGACTCCTGCCTGCATCTACTACTATTACTCCACACATCGACCGCTATCCAGCATGCATCTAGAGTATTAAGTTCATAAGAACAGAGTAACGCATTAGGCAAGATGACATGATGTAGAGGGATAAACTCAAGCAATATGATATAAAACCCATCTTTTTATCCTCGATGGCAACAATACAATACGTGCCTTGCTACCCCTGCTGTCACTGGGAAAGGACATTGCAAGATTGAACCCAGAGCTAAGCACTTCTCCCATTGCAAGAAAGATCAATCTAGTAGGCGAAACCAAACTAATAATTCAAAGAGACTTGCAAAGATAACCAATCATACATAAAAGAATTCAGAGGAGATTCAAATATTTCTCATAGATAAACTTGATCATAGACCAACAATTCATCAGATCTCGACAAACACAGCGCAAAAATAGTTACATCGAATAGATCTCCAAGAAGATTGAGGAGAACTTTGTATTGAGATTCAAAGAGAGAGAAGAAGCCATCTAGCTAATAATGATGGACCCAAAGGTCTGTGGTAAACTACTCACAACTCGTCGGAGAGGCCTTGGCGATGATGTAGAAGCCCTCCGTGATCGATTCCCCCTCCAGCGAAGCGCCGGAAAAGGCTCCAAGATGGGATCTCACGGGTACTGAAGGTTGCGGCGGTGGAAATAGGGTTTCGTGGTGCTCCTGGATGTTTTCAGGGTACGTAGGTATATATAGGAGGAAGAAGTAAGTCGGTGGAGCCACGAGGGGCCCACGAGGGTGGGGGGCACGCCCTCCTGCCTCGTGGCCTCCCCGGCTGCTTCTTGACATCCACTTCAAGTCTCCTGGATTGTGTTTGTTCCAAAAAGATCGCTCTCGAAGGTTTCATTCCGTTTGGACTCTGTTTGATATCCCTTTTCTTTGAAACACTGAAATAGGCAAAAAAAACAGCAATTTGGGTTGGGCCTCCGGTTAGTAGGTTAGTCCCAAAAATGATATAAAAGTGTAAAGTAAAGCCCATAAACATCCAAAACGGGTAATATAATAGCATGGAACAATCAGAAATTATAGATACATTGGAGACGTATCAGCGGCGTCGAGGGCAGTGACAATGCCCGTGCCGCCGTGCTCACCGACAAGCCAGTGTGGAGCAAGTCGGTACTCTTCCTCGAGTTGTATTGGAGCAGCCAGCTGCGAAAAAACATGATGGCTTAGTGCGGCAACTACCTCCGATGTGTGAGCTAGGTGGAGCAACGAGCTGCCTCGCTCATAACTGTCGGGCTCGGCGGGCCACCGAAGCGGCTTTTATGTCGGAGTACTGCTCTTCCTGCTCGTCAGATGCCGCCGAAAGAGTGGAGAAAATAGTGGAAGGAGGATTTTGGCCGGCGTCCTGCTCCTGAATGGACGTGTGTGGCCGGAGCAGGTTTCTCACATTCCACGCGGGTTTCTCTATCTCTACTCTTATAAAAAAAAATATAAAAAACAGAGTTGGTGATGATGGTGTGCCTGCCATCCGGCTATATAGGCCGTCCGATTTATATCTGACGGATAGGAAGGAATCAATGGCAAGTTTGAAAAAAGATACCCACACCCCTCTCCACATTTGCAAATAAGGCCTTCCCTCGTTCATCCTTTTCTCCCACAAGATAAACTACTCATACAAATGCATCTTGATGTTTCGTGCAACACATGGGCATCTTGCTAGTAACTGTAGGTTTTTGAATGCGGCGAGGAGGCAGGTACAGCTGGGAGTGCAATGGGCGGTGCCCTTGGCCGGCGCGCCACTTCAAATGGTGGACGCGGTGAGAGGTCACGTCCACCCTTACCCCCTTGACCGTGGACCTTGACCGTGTCTGTCCGGCTGTGTATGTCACCTTGTGTCCAGATCTGAGATGCCACGTGTACCAGATGAATGACTCCAAGTTCGACCACCGTGATGCTAGGTGCGAGCCAAGGAAGACTGTTGGAGAGACCCCCCCTCATAATTTTCCTACATTGGTTGTTTGATTCACAGGATAGAATGCTATAGGATTTTTTCCCTATGTAATCATGTTTTAATTGGCAATCTAGCATCCACTCCAACTTTTTTTCACTTCCTTTGTTTTTCCTATGTCAAACACTCTATTTTTTATGGGAACACTGTGTTAATGCTATGATATACAAGTGGACATGCCACTCCAATCCTTTCTTTTGCCTATTCCCGCATTTTAAGTTCCTACGAAGAGAGTACTTGCTCTAAATGATGTCCGTTGCAAGAGCCGCCTATATTAATTAACCATGCTCTAAAAAGGTGGACTAGATTTGGCTATAGTATACGACTGTACTAGGTTAGTAGGTGACCTTGCGCTTGGCTCTTCTCCTCTTCCGGGAGTTGAATAATAATGATGGTACTACAGTAGTACTTCTGGCAATCTGGCACCAAATGAACTGCTGCATGTCCACCGCTTGTAAGCAAAAGTGTTTCCTCGTGCCGCGAGCCACCGTGCACGCGTTGGCGAGGGAGAAGGCGTAGTAAGCAAGCTTCTCGTTGTTCTGCGAGTTGACGGGACACATCAAAGTTATTTAGTACTCTCTCCAAAAAGGGCTGACGATGTCCATGGCTACCATCCCGTGCTCCGTCATTGAGTATGTGCACTATTCACGTGCCATCGAGGAGGAAAAATATTGCATAGTACTAGGTGCCATCGAAGTGCATGACACAACACTGATTATCTCCATTTTCTTGCATGACACATGCACCTTGATGCTCCCGCATGTTGGCAAAAGGATGAACAAAGCTCACATAAAAAAAGAGTGGAAGAACATAGATTTCCGACGACCGTGAAGGAGCAAGGAACCTCGCGGTGGAGCGTCTGAGCTCATAATATTTTATATTATTCAGCGATATAAAATCAACCAAATCTCTCGTCTAGCTAGTTCGCGTGTTTTCCCCTATTTTTTGCCGCCTGCCCACCTATAGAACTGCCTCGCGACGGCCAATTCCTCTCCAAACACTTAGGGAGGCAGTTGAACCGAACAAGTCTAACTTGTTTTTAGTGGGTACATTGACGTGGCATCGAAAGGGTGTGATAGCTGACTCTGGAAAAAATAATTGACTACCACGTTGGCATACATGAGCATAGGGCCCACTTGTCAGTGTGCTGGACGGAGGAAGGAATGCAAGACAAAATGGAGCACGGAAGGGTGCGAATCAATTGGCTCAGTGTGATGACCACTGGAGCAATCCACTCAGACTGTGTTACGTTAAAAAATTCGTGCAAACACTCAGATTGTGTTACGTTAAAAAAAAGACACATCCGTGACATTTTGGGCTGAACAATGTTTTTTCTGTCATACATATGACACTTCTATGATGATAATTGTGACAAAACCCGGTATCATCATAGATGTGGTGGGCTCCTACTTCTATGACAAAAAATCGTGACAGAAAATGGGCTTTTCGTCCTGGGCGGGCCGGAGACGCAGCTGCATGACATTCATTGGGACGTCCATGACGGGAAAAACCATGGTAGAAGCGAGGGCGAGGAAAATTTCGGGGAGTTCCCGGTTACGGTGGGAGGTCGGGGGCTGAGCGATGCGCGTTTCTCTCATACACGTACGCGCGTGTGTGCATGGCGTTGGCTCGAACTAAACCCGAGCGAGGCGTTGGGCTCTAACTAAATCCGAGCGATTGCACTGCAGGCTACGCGTTACTGAACCCGAGCGATCGATCGATGGCTGTTAACTGAACCCGATCGAGCGATTCCTTCGCTACTGCTGCTAACTGAAGCCGATTGATTGGATGAACAGTGAGTGTTGCAGGGGGTTTGGATGAACAATGAGCGGTGGCGTTGCCTCTGGATGAACAGGACCCCGTGGTGTGGGGGGCTGGATGAACAGTAGACGGTGGAGGGGTGGTTGAACAGGACCCCGTGGTGTGGAGGGCTGGATGAATAGTAGACGATTGAGGGGTGCCCATGGAAGGGTGGTTGAACAGTAGCCGATGGAGTAGCGCGTGGTGGAGGCTGGATGAACAAGAGCCTGTGGAGGCTGGAGGAGGTCGACGGTAGCCCGTGGAGGCTGGAGGAGGTCGATGGTGGAGATGAACAGTATCCCGTGGAGTCCTGTTTTGCGGTACGCCACACCCCTCCCGATGATCGGGACCCCCGTTTTGACCGTAGCGCTCCAACACAAGTCCGTTTCGTCCGTTTTGCGGTATGCCACACCCCTCCAGATCAACAGGACCCCCGTTTCGGCCGTAGGAGGTCTGTTTCGTCCGTTTTGCGGTACGCCAGACCCCTCCCAATCAACAAGACCCCGTTCCGAACATAGGAGGTCCATTTTCTCCGTTCCGCGGTACGCCAGGCCTCATTTCCATCGTCTGTTCCGTCCAAGCCCTTCCGATGAACACGACCACGCATTCCATTCCGACCAGGCCGGTTGGCTCCCATGCGTTCCGTTGCCTCCCGATGAATACGACGCATTCTGTTGCCTCCCCATGAACACGACGCATTCCGTTGCCTCCCCATGAACACAACGACGACGTTGTTTCTCTGTTCCGACCCAGCCATGTACACGAGCCCTCATCGTGCGTATGCGTGAGTAGGTGTTCGAGACCCCGCCCGTATGTACACATACGTGGCCGTATTTTCTTTCTTGCACCCTGGCCGCTGTACGTACGTGTACATGCTACGTGCGCGCCTCTACTATGACACGTACACGCCTCTACTACGACACGTGCGCGCCTCTACATCGACCAGTATATATGTACGTACACGTTCGCGACCAGAATGATAACGCTACGTACGCTTCGACCGGGTGGGTCCCGACTCTCAGGCACTTCCTTGCGTGCGAAGATGTAGCTGGTGGGTCCCAACAGTCAGGGGGGCGAATCGTTTTGGTTTTTTTTGCCCGGCCGCACTTCCTTGCGTGTGAAGGTGTAGCTGGTGGGTTCCAGCAGTCAGGGGGGAAACATTTTTTCGTGAAATATGATGGCCCGTCCGGTGGGTCCCTCCTGTCAGGTGGAGGAATAATTATTTTGCGCGTAATAAGGAGGCACTTCCTTGCGGCTGCCGTGGACCCAGCTGTCAGCCTCTCCACGCAAAGTACTCTTCCGATGGAAGTCGGTCGTTGACCACATTGACCACACCGTGCCGAGAGCACCACGGCGGTGGACGACAGCGAGGCCTAGGAAGGGGACGATGCGGAGCCAGGGTAGACGCAGCAGTGGATGCCCACGCGAAGAGGAGTACGAGGGTTCACTGGTTCGGCTGCGGTATGAGGCTGCCGTCGCCGCTGAATAACAGGGGGTGTGGGTGAGTAGAGGGATGGCCTGGCCAGCGGTGGGAGTAGTAGGGGGCGGTGAGGCCTCCGCGGCATCACAACCGGCCACGGGAGGCAGGAGCATGCGGCACAACCGACGCTGCTTTGGGCGGTTGGAGCACGAAGACCAGAGGTTGAAGAAGCACTACGACCATTGGATGGACATCATACGGTCACTGGAGCTGGAATCGTTCATATTGACTAAGTTGACAAAGCCCTCCGTCCCCGTAAACTTAGTAGGCCCACAAGTCAGCCGCCCACCAAGGTGAGTCCCAGCTAGCAGGGGGAGTATTCATTTTTTTGTGCATAATAAGGAGGCATTTTCCTGTGTGGGCCCTTACTGTGGGTCCGAGCAGACAGTGGGGGGAACGTTTTTTCGTGAAATACAGAGACCCTTCCGGTGGGTCCCAGCTATCAGGTGGAGGAATCATTATTTTGCGCGTAATAAGGAGGCATTTTCCTGTGTGGGCCCCTACTGCCAACCTCTTCCGATGGCTGTTGTTTGTTGACCATGTTGACCTCGCCGTGCCGAGAGCACAAACGCGGTGGACGAGGGTGAGGCCCAGGAAGAGAACCACCCGGAGCCGGCGAAGCCACCGCAGCGGATGCCCATGCTGAGGGGAGAACAAGCGCTGACTGGTCGGCTGTGGGGTGAGGCTGACGTCGCCGGAAAATAACAGGATGTGTGGGTGGTTAGAGGGATGGCCTGGCGTCAGCACAGCCAGCCACGGGAGGAGGGAGCAGGCAATCCCGCCGGCGCTGGTTTGGGCGGCTGGAGCAGGAAGATCAGAGATTGAAGAAGCACGGCGACCGTTGGATGGACATCCAAGAGTCACTGCTGTGTGTTGACTAAGTTGACAAAGCCTTGCGTACGCGTCAAAAAAAAAATTTAGGACATCGTCGTCGTCAACCTAGTAGGCCCAGAAGTCAGCCTCCAAATCTGTGGAAAACAGCATACAACCCATTAGCCATTATTTTCAATAATTTACAGCCCATTTGCTAATTCTTAAGGATATTTGAAGCCCATATTCTTTTTATTAGCATTACAGACCATATATTCTGGGCACTGCTAAAAAATCAACGAAATTTTGCATATTTTGGTGGGGTCCGAACTCTTTTAATCACGAAATTCTGAGTCACGTTAAAAATAATTTTCAAAAAATTATATGAAAATAAAAATCAAAAAACAACTATCCACAAAAAATGAATGAAATTTAGAATCTTAACTAGCAAGATGCCCGTTCGTTGCATGGAACATGAAGATGCATTTGTATGAGTAGTTTATCTTGTGGGAGAAAAGATGATATTTTAATGTAATTGCTAGTTGGCTTTGGTTTTTATAAGAGTAGAGAGTAGAGAAATCCTAAAAAAATGATATTTTAATGCAATTGCCAGTTGGCTTTGGTTTAAAAATTTACAACCCATTTCTTACAACTTATAGCCCGTTTTCTGGGGAAGCCCATTTCCTACTACTTACATCCCTCCTCGGCTTGAAAGATTTGCAGCCCAGTAGGGATGAGAAAAGCAAGTAGGCCTCGGTTTTGGTATTCTCCAAAAGAAAGAACTGGGCTAGCCAATTTCAGAAAGAAAAAATATATCAACTGGGCTCGTCATTTGCTTAATAAAAGCGTAAGCGTGGGCTAGACGAGCCACAGCCCCCGCACAGCGCGCAGTTGAGCTCCGTCTCTGAAACTGAAAAACAACGGGGCGAGCTGCTGGGTCCCTGGTGTTATCCGCTTGTTGTGTAATTTTCTCGTTTATTAACTACATTGACAATGGCGTGGAACCTAGTTGTCAAACAATTAGGAGGAAGTATTTTTTTGGCTTGTAATAACGAGGCACCTGCTTGCGAAATGCAATGACCCTGGTGGGTCCCTACTGTCAGCCTCTCCACGTACAGTCATCTCCGGATTCCTCTTGGTTGTTGACCATGTTGACAACGCCAGACGGCGGCGGGCACAGTGAGCTAACCAAGGCGGAGAACAACGGCAAGGCCTCGGACGGGAACGGACAGCAGCCATGGAAGATGCGGCAGTGTAGTGGCAGGTGGAGGGGAGTACGAGGGCAAAAACATGCAAGTAAAGCATACAAATGGTACAAAAAGCCCAAGGATTAATTGTTCATCAAATTTTTAGGCAAAACCCAGATTGAACCTGATAGTAACATCTAACCCAACCACTCTTTTTTGCAGTCACAAACAAATGGATCGGTCTGATCAATAAAATCAACATCCTATGCAAAAAAGTTTATTTCAGGATGTCTACAACTTATTGTAAATAGAAGCCGAGCATGTTTAGAAGCCCATTTGTCCACCTGAAACTTCTTTTTTTGCTGTTCAACATGTTCGTCCGTGAGAAATCTCTTGCTATAAAAATTAAGCCTCATGGACAATAGTAACCTCGCTTTCAACCAGAAGAATGTGACAAAGCTTGCCTGGTTGGATGCATATCGTCCCATCGTTATTGTCCTCAAACGAATGTCATGAGAACTAAGAAAATCCTTGTGCTTATTACGCCAACGATTGGTTATATGTTTTTCTCCATGTGGTTCTGCCTAAGTAGACATGAAGATCGAAAACAGTTAAGGTCTGAAAAAAGAGTATGTCGAAAGAATGATAGTTGAACAATTAATTCTAGTACAATATATACGGGCTTTCAATGTGCATGAAATCATCACTTCTATGTATAAATTCTCCAGAGATGAGCAAGCCAATAATTATGTCCAGATCAAAACTATACATTCTGATATATATGATCTTGACAGAATCCAGCAGCATTGATAGGCTATCAATGGACGAACTCTTCATTGAGCATATAACATAATATTAGTACCCAAAGTGTACTCCAAGATGATATAAAACTGATACGCACAAATGAAAAATGCAGCATATGATTACAAATGTGTAGATGATAATATACGGTACCTGAAAAAGTGAGGAGCCAAACACCAACTCCTTGTGATTATTAAACGAGTCACGAATTACACCCAAGGTCTCCAGTTTGGGCGCAGAGATGACAATTATTTCTGAAGGTGTATAATAATTATGAAGGAGCAACCTTTCAAGTGAAGGGGCATTTTCGATGATGAGTTGCTGTCCTTTAAAACAAATTCCAATGCTTTTAAGGTGAGGCGACTTTATTTGGAGACAACTGATACCTATTTCTATTCCCAAAATAATTAACAAGCGCTCCAGGGCAGGGCAACTGGAGTGGATGATGCTGTGAAGTGAGGCCTCCAACACATAAACCACCACAGGCGAAAGTTTTTTAGCAGTGGGAGTCGAAGCATTTGTACCAGATCGTCTGGTAGATGGCACCGAGCGAAGGTGGCGGTGTGGAGTGAGGAGGAAAACCACGAGATGGACAACGGTGGTGTGGGCACAAATTCTTGGTATGTTCGTGGTATGAAACTTTCATGGTAATGGTAGAACTCAAACTGCTGGAGTTTTCCAAATTCAGGGGATGTCAGCCAAGCATCCACCTTGCCAGGTATGGACAGCAGGTAGCTTGTCAAGATGCAGAGGCATTGAACATGGCCCTGCTAGTGAGAAGAGATGATGGCTCTGAGGAGATCAAATTCAGGAAGGACAGATATCTGACGATAGTCGAGATTGAGGGGCGCGGTGCGCCATAGAGGGCGCCACCGAGTTGAGAGGACTTGTGTGCCGCAGCAATCCTTGGTGGGGAGAAGCAAAATGATCTCCTCAAGGATGATGCCCGGGAGATCACTGATGTGGTCCACCGGAGATTCTACCGGTTCCTCAGATCCGG
>NC_041391.1:604471172-604475397 GCF_002162155.2 Triticum dicoccoides | reverse complement strand
CTGGCAGGAGCCTCATCTTCTTGGCGCTGGGGCCAGCCGACTCCATTTTCCTTGTGGGCGTCGCACCGAGCTCACGGGTTTGAGCAGAGTAGCCAGAGACGAGCCTAGTGGCAGTGCGAGTGGGGAAGAAGGAGGGCTGGGGATTTCTGTAGGAGTGGAAGAAGAGGAGCAGGCGTTTTCTGTACGAGTGAGGAAGAAGGTGAGCGGGTTTTTCTGGATGAGTGAGGAAGATTGGGGAGCGGGGGTAATTGGGTGGGGAGACGGAAGCAGGAGAGTGAGTTGTTCGCGTTTCCCAAGAACCACTCTCTTCTTTTGCGTTGCTGCATTTGAGCTAGTGCATGGGCTTGGCTGACTGGCCATGCATGCAGGATGCATGTGCCCGCCGGCCACTGCATGCGCCTGGTTTGTTACTAGGTCTATTTAATAGGGTGGTTATGGAGTAAATTAAGGAGATTTATTTTCTCTATGTGCATCCACCAAATTAGAGGATGCGGTACTGGCTGCAGACACTCACATTAATCTAACATTCAGAAGAACAAAAGTTCAGCATGTCTATGCATCTCAATGATTCACCATACTATAACCAATATACAAAGCTATGAGAAGGTGTGGAAATAAAGAAAATCGGTCGATGCTTCTCTGAGCAAAGGGCCTCCCTGCGCATGCATTAATTTCCTGGGCATGCTTGTTTCTTCTCAATGTTGCGAGCACTTTGAGCATGTTGGCAACTCCACAGCTAGCTAGCTGCCTCATCTTGCAATCGATGCTGCACATTTGCAGCAAACACATAAGGCAATAGAGATGACTCAATATGGGTCCATATTGTGCAGTTGCGCTGATATCATATTCATTGTCCTGAATCTGAAAAGATAGGAAAACAGTATCTATACTTAAATGGTGTTGCAAAACAGTAGCACATATCAATAGCTCGGCATGAAAAAACACGATCATCTGGACGAAGGGGATACTGGCCTGCCTGAGGAAGATTACATATAATTTCATAAGTCCTTGGTTGATTTCCACCTTTGGCTACACTGATTGTTTGCTCCTCCACACAAGACAGGATCGTTCCGCACTGCATTCAGCAAGTCAACGTACGAATAAGCTAATTTCATCTTGCGGTGGTCATTGTACCTAGTTACGAATGTAGGAATACCTGGAGCACCATGACGTTAGCTGACAGCAGGTAGATGCAGCCATATAAATTTTGTGCGGTGCTACCAAAATTGAGGTTTGTATCCCTTCCCGTTATGAGAATTCTTCTTGAAGTTGGTAGAATGTGACAGCTTGTTCTTTGCATCAAACTTGCCTTTCCCCTGAGATTTGTTCTTGTTGTTTTGGGGCTGGTTGGGCTAGAAGTTCTTCTCATGTACCATGTGGGCACTAGAAGCTCCCTCAGCGACCCGAGCACGGGTGTCTTTTGCTCTCGCCTTCTCCTCAAAATCAAGAGTGCTAATGAGATCCAAAATAGAAAACTCATGTCTCTTGTTTTTCAGAGAAGTAGAAAAATCATTCCACGAAGGTGAGAGCTTGGCAATGATGGTCCCAGCAACAAATTTGTCCGGCAACACACACTTAAAGTACTCAAGTTCCTTAGAGAGTGAATGTATCTCATGAGTCTGCTGAACAACAGAGCGCTCATCAGTCATCTTGTAGTCACAGAATTGCTCCTTGACATACAACTCGTTGCCAGCGCCCAGGGCCCAAACGTGGCCTCGAGCGCATCCCACATGTCTTTGCCACTGTCAAACGACATATATGAATCCACAGTGGAATCGTCAAGAACACTCAGCAGGGCGGCTTTGAAGAGGGTATCCATGTTCTGAAAAGCTTCCTGCTGTGTAGGATTAAGATCGCCCTCAGGCTTACCCTTAGTGGCGTCATAGCCGTACATGATCTGAAACCAATATACTGCTCTTGTGAGCCACCTTTTATATTGCACCCCCTTAAAAGTAGGCGGCTTCAAAAGCGCAGCAAAACCACTCGGAGTAAATTGCCTGTAATGAGGTTTTTGGATTGGATTGTTGAATATATGAGCAATTTAGTATGAGATTTAATCCAAAACAGCCATAAATAGATCATGACGACAATTGCAAACATCAAAGTAATGATGTAGACTAAACCAAGAGGACAGAATCACATACTGTACAGCAGGAGCAGAACCGATGTGGTTGATGTTGTCACTCATGTCGTTGATGAAGAGGTTACCGAGGTCGGGGAAGAAGGCCGTCATTGAGGAAGTCGTCGCTGGCAGCAGTCATAGGAGTGTGCTCCCCAAAAACCTGATCGCCCCTCTCCCGTACAGGATCACGAAAGGCGGGGTTCGGAGGACTTCTGTCGCTTCTCATGGTGCACGCCGGAAGGAGGGCTGGAGAAGAATTGCGCGGCGGTGCTAAGATCTGGAACGGTGCAAAACCATATGATACAACGGTGGCTAGGGTAGAGCATGTCAGGTCGGTCGTGCGAGTATAATAGTAGGCCTTTGGCCCCCAAACCCCACGTCCAAGTCAATAATAGCTCAAAAAAAGTCAATAATAGCCCCATCAAGGTTTGTCTAAAAAACCCGGAGTAATTAAGGCGTCTATTAGTCCCTTTAGTATAAATACAATATCATTAATAATGGCCCCACCTTTTGTCTCACAAAGTATGTTGGAGTACAACCGGCTACACGTTTACAATCCGCTTCTCCTCTCTCTCCTCTTCTCTCTCCGTCAACTAAGCACAAATACTATATTTAAATCCTTATAGCCTACTTATGTCATCTAATTGTAGTACTTGCTCTAAAGTTACTATCCATTGTGTAGTTTGAAATGTCGGGCATGCAGCGGCGGTGCCCTTGGTCGGCACGCCGCTTCAACGACAGAAGCAGTGAGAGGTCGCGTCACCCTAACTTGCCATCAATGTGGCGCAGCGGGCTCAGCTGGCGCCGGGCGGGAAGCGCGCGCAGGAGGGGGATGGGTTTTTGTTGGGCCAAGAAGGTGAGAAGCCAACTTGGGATCGGTCCGGATAGGGAAATATCATGTGCTCCCATACTCTGCATATGAGACTAGTCTATGTTACTACTCCCTCCTTTCCGGTTTATAGAGATGTTTAGAGTAACATAGTAATATGTTACAGTACAAGTTACTCCCCACTATGACCAGCCTTGGCCTCTCCCAGTGCTCCACCATGTATAGCTGCTAAGCCTGCCACATAGCATAAAATATGATGTGGCACCAATAAACTAAGCACCTATGCATTGAAGACTTGAGTTACTAAGCCATTTAATGCACTTAGCACCTCATCTAAAGAGCATTAATAGTATAGCCAGTTGCTGGCTATAATCCAATGCCATGTCATCTGCAGCCCATCTTATAGTCAACATGTACAATAGTAGATCAAAAGAGTGTACTACTACTTTTTTATTCTGTGGCCCACCTTTCATTCTCACAAAGTGCCTAGGAGCACATGCTAGATCTGGCTCTTCATGAAGAGCCCGCTTACCTTCTCTCTCCTCTTCTCTTTCCTCCAACTAAGCAGAAATATACTAGTTTATTCCTTATAGCCCGCTGACTCAGCTCTATTGTACTTGCTCTAAGCACATATAAGCACTTACTAGCACCCCCTTGACCGTGGACCTTGACGGTGTACGTCACCTTGTGTCTCATAATTTTCCTCGTCATCATCTGA
The DNA here is from genome assembly GCF_002162155.2 of Triticum dicoccoides. Classification (NCBI taxonomy): domain Eukaryota; kingdom Viridiplantae; phylum Streptophyta; class Magnoliopsida; order Poales; family Poaceae; genus Triticum; species Triticum dicoccoides. Next base: position 604,471,728 of record NC_041391.1, on the reverse strand, counting down.
GTCCTAGAAGATCTCACCCACATCATCATTAGCATGCAGCCGCCTTGATAGACAACGTGCGCAGAAGGAGTAGAGGCGACTGGGGACGCACCACCACCACATCGTGGGCACTCCGTATGTGCTCGTGTGCGTGCAGCGTGCGTGTTTTTTCATCGGTGCTAGCTCTAAGGCCGAGGCGGCGGTCGTCTTCGTCTCCGACTAGTAGTTGAGCAACGACGGCAAAGAGGTGCTGCAAGAGATGCGTATGCGCCATTGCGTGCGAGCTTCACCGTAGCACGACAAACCGGGTGTCGCCGCATATGGCGCACGCCTCCATGCAACCGAGTGTGTGTGCATGCATGTGTTATTCACGTGCATTCTGCGGTCGAGCATGTGTGCATGCATGTCTTGTGTTCGTGCGTTGTGTGATCCATGCTATGCGTGTATGTTCATGAGTTGGATTGGATGGAGTTAGTGCATTGGCTTGTGTACATGCGTGGCTGCATGCGTCCTGTACATGCGTGGCTTGTTGCGTGGTTATCAATAATTCAATATAAACTACTCCCTCTGTTCCTAA
>NC_041391.1:604462250-604471162 GCF_002162155.2 Triticum dicoccoides | reverse complement strand
CTAGCACCCCCTTGACCGTGGACCTTGACGGTGTACGTCACCTTGTGTCTCATAATTTTCCTCGTCATCATCTGAGTCCTAGAAGATCTCACCCACATCATCATTAGCATGCAGCCGCCTTGATAGACAACGTGCGCAGAAGGAGTAGAGGCGACTGGGGACGCACCACCACCACATCGTGGGCACTCCGTATGTGCTCGTGTGCGTGCAGCGTGCGTGTTTTTTCATCGGTGCTAGCTCTAAGGCCGAGGCGGCGGTCGTCTTCGTCTCCGACTAGTAGTTGAGCAACGACGGCAAAGAGGTGCTGCAAGAGATGCGTATGCGCCATTGCGTGCGAGCTTCACCGTAGCACGACAAACCGGGTGTCGCCGCATATGGCGCACGCCTCCATGCAACCGAGTGTGTGTGCATGCATGTGTTATTCACGTGCATTCTGCGGCCGAGCATGTGTGCATGCATGTCTTGTGTTCGTGCGTTGTGTGATCCATGCTATGCGTGTATGTTCATGAGTTGGATTGGATGGAGTTAGTGCATTGGCTTGTGTACATGCGTGGCTGCATGCGTCCTGTACATGCGTGGCTTGTTGCGTGGTTATCAATAATTCAATATAAACTACTCCCTCTGTTCCTAAACATAAGTCTTTCTAGCCATTTCAAATAGACTACAACATACAGATGTATGTAGACATATTTTAGAGTGTAGATTCACTCATTTTGTTTCGTATGTAGTCCCTTATTGAAATATCTAAAAAGACTTATATTTGGGAACAAAGGGAGTATAAAACATCTTCAACTTAGCATCCTAATGTATCGTTTCTAGTGGTTAGGAAAAGTTCATGTTCTTTTATTTGTTTATAGGTGGGCAGGCGGCAAAAAACAGGGGAAAACGCGCAAGGTTCCTTGTAGACGCTCCACCGCGAGGTTCCTTGCTCCTCCTCGGTCGTCGGGAATCTATGCTCTTCAACTCATTTCTTTTACATGAGCTTTGTTCATCCTTTTCCCAACACGCGAGACATCTAGCATCAAGGTGCATGTGTCATGCAAGAAAATTGAGATAATCAGATAAGTGATACGTCTCCAATGTATCTATAATTTTTTATTGTTCCATGCTATTATATTACCTATTTTGAATGATTATGGGCTTTATTACACACTTTTTTATTACTTTCGGGACTAACCTATTAACCTGTTTTATTGCCTGTTTCAGTATTTCGAAGAAAAGGAATATCAAACGGAGTCCAAACGGAATGAAACCTTCGGCAACGTGATTTTTTGGAAGAATATCATCCTGGAGACATGGAGTTCAAGTCAGAAGATACTCGAGGACTCCACGAGATAGGAGGGCGCCCCCCTGTAGGGCGCACCCCCTGTCTCGTGGGCCCCTCGAGCACCTCCCAACTGACTTCTTTCGCCTATATAGTCCCACGTACCCTAAAAACATCCACGGAGAAGATAGATCGGGAGTTCCGCTGCCGCAAGCCTCTGTAGCCACCAAAAACCTCTCGGGAGCCTTCCCGGCACCCTGCCAGAGGGGGGGATCCTTGCTCGGTGGCCATCTTCATTCTCCTGGCGCTTTCCATGATGAGGAGGGAGTAGTTCACCCTCGGGGCTGAGGGTATGTACCAGTAGTTATGTGTTTGATCTCTCTCTCTCTCTCTCTCTCTCGTGTTCCCTCCATGGCACGATCTTGATGTATCCCGAGCTTTACTATTGTAGTTGTATCTTATGATGTTTCTCCCCCTCTACTCTCCTGTGATGAATTGAGTTTCCCCTTTTAATTTATCTTATCGGATTGAGTCTTTTATGAGAACACTTGATGTATGTCTTGCCGTGCTTATCTGTGGTGACAATGGGATATCATGTGCCTCTTGATGTATGTTTTGGTGACCAACTTGCGGGTTCTGCCCATGAACCTATGCATAGGGGTTGGCACACGTTCTTGACTCTCCGGTAGAAACTTTGGGGCACTCTTTGAAGTACTTTTGTGTTGGTTGGATGAATATGAGATTGTGTGATGCATATCATATAATCATGCCCACGAATACTTGAGGTGACAATGGAGTATCTAGGTGACATTAGGGTTTTGGTTGATTTGTGTCTTAAGGTGTTATTCTAGTACAAACTCTTTTATAGATCGATCCGACAGAATAACTTTGAGGTGGTTTCGTACCCTACCATAATCTCTATGTTTGTTCTCCGCTATTAGTGGCTTTGGAGTGACTCTTTGTTGCATGTTGAGGGCTTGTTATATGATCTATCTATGTTATTATTGTTGAGAGAACTTGCACTAGTGAAATTATGAACCCTAGGCCTTGTTTCCTATCATTGCAATATCGTTTACGCTCACGTTTACCACTTGTTACCTTGCTGTTTTTATAATTTCAGATTACAAATACCCATATCTACTATCTATTTTGCACTTGTATCTTCATCTCTTCGCCGAACTAGTGCACCTATACAATTTACCATTGTATTGGGTGTGTTGGGGACACAAGAGACTCTTTGTTATTTAGTTGCAGGGTTGCTTGAGAGAGACCATATTCATCCTACGCCTCCTACGGATTGATAAACCTTAGGTCATCCACTTGAGGGAAATTTCCTACTGTCCTACAAACCTGTGCACTTGTAGGCCCAACAACGTCTACAAGAAGAAGGTTGTGTAGTAGACATCAAGCTCTTTTCTGGCGCCGTTGCCGGGGAGGTTAGCGCTTGAAGGTATATCTTTAGATCTTGCAATCGAATCTTTTTGTTTCTTGTTTTATCACTAGTTTAGTCTATAAAAGAAAACTACAAAAAAATGGAGTTAAGTTTGTATTGTACGCTTCGTCTTTTTAATATCTTTCGTGAGTTTGATGGAAGGGAAAATTGTGCTCAAGTGCTAGAAGAAGAATGCATTAGAATGTTTGGTACTATATCTTTGTATGATGAGCATGATTGCAATGTTGTTAGTATGAATTCCTTGAATATCCATGATGCTAATGATATGCAAAGCCACAAGCTTGGGGAAGCTATGTTTGTTGAATATGATATTTTTTGTCCCCCAAGTTTTGATGAGAATATTTATTATGATGAAAGCATGCCTCCTATTTATGATGATTATATTGATGAAAGTGGGTTTGGAAGAGTGTCAACTTTAGGAAGTAGTGATCCCACTATTTTGGAGGATGTTGAATCTTATTGTGATGAACATGAAAGTGGATTTGGAAGAGTGTCAACTTTATTTAGTGATGATTCCACTATTTCGGAAGAGGTTCCAATTGATTATGAGAACAAAGTTGCTATCTATGATGATTATTGTGATGATTTGTATGCTATTAATAATAATGATAACCATGAAACTTGTCATCATGATTTTAGTTTTCAATTGGATTATGCCTCACATGATAATTATTTTGTTGAGTTTGCTCCCACTATTATTCATGAGAAGAATTTTGCTTATGTGGAGAGTAGTAAATTTTCTATGCTTGTAGATCATGAAAAGAATGCTTTAGGTGCTGGTTATATTGTTGAATTCATTCATGATTCTACTTAAAATTATTATGAGGGAGGAACATATGCTTGTAGGAATTGCAAAAATGTCAAGTTTCCTCTCTATGTGTTGAAAATCTTTAAGTTATGCTTGTTGTGCCATCCTATGCTAGTTGATTATTGTTCCCATAAGTTGTTTGCTCACAAAATCCCTATGCATAGGAAGTGTGTTAGACTTAAATGTGCTAGTCATATGTTTCATGATGCTCCCGTTATGTTTCAATTCTTATCTTTTATGTGAGCATCATTGCCATCATCATGCCTAGCTAAAAAGGCATTAAAGAAAAGTGCTTGTTGGGAGACAAACCAATATTTATCCTTACTGTTTTTGTGTGTCCACATCATTATGCTACTGTAGTAATCATGTTTTATAGCTTTTGTTTCAATAAAGTACCAAGTAGAACCTTTGGGAAGACTTGGGTGAAGTTTATATGATCTTGCTGTAAAAACAGAAACTTTTGCGCTCACGAGATTAGCTGCCATTTTTTACTGGAAAGTGATTTTAGGTTGATTCTTTTTGCAGATTATTAATAGACAAATTCCTCAGGTCCATCAATGTATTTCAGAATTTTTTGAGTTCCATAAGTATACGTTTGATACAGATTACTACAGACTGTTCTGTTTTTGACAGATTCTGTTTTCTATGTGTTGATTACTTATTTTGATGAATCTATGAGTAGTATCGGGGGGTATGAACCATAGAGAAGTTAGAATACAGTATATATTACACCAATATGAATTTAGAATGAGTTCATTACAGTACCTAAGTGGTGGTTTTATTTTCTTATACTAACGGAGCTTACGAGTTCTGTTTTGTGTTTTGTGTGGTTGAAGTTTTCAAGTTTTGGGTAAAGATTCGATGGACTATGGAATAAGGAGTGGCAAGAGCCTAAGATTGGGGATGCCCAAGGCACCCCAAGGTAATATTCAAGGACAACCAAGAGCCTAAGCTTGGGGATGCCCCGGAAGGCATCCCTCTTTCGTCTTCGTTCATCGGTAACTTTACTTGGAGCTATATTTTTATTCGCCACATGATATGTGTTTTGCTTGGAGCATCATTTTCTTTTGTTAGTTTTTGTTTGCTGTTATTTATAATAATGTTTTGCATCTTTAGTTTCAATAAAAAGTCAAGGATAGCCTTTCACATGCTTATTTTTCTAGTGTACATGTTGCTGTTTGAAGACAGAAAGTTTACCGCTGTTGAAAAAATTCCCTAGAAAAGTAAGAGAACGGTATAATGTTGAATCGTTTTGAATATTAAGCTCTGATAAATTTATTACAGTGGTAATTTTAGTTCATAATTTTTTGAGTCAGGGAAGTATTGATACTCTTGCATTCTTTACAGACTGTACTGTTTTGGCAGATTGCTGTTATGGTTGCATTGTTTTCATATGTGTGCTTGTTTAATGACTCTATTTGAGGATAGGAGTATTAAATATGCAGAGGCATTTAGTATGAAATGTTTAATAATAATTTTAGTAATTTGTCAGTAGAAAATGATAAGGTTTTGCATTGGTTTATACTAACCTATCTCACAAGTTCTTGTTGAGTTTGTTGTGAATGAAGCTTTTTGATAAAAAGAAACCATGATACGAGAGGAATTAAAGAGACACAAAAGTTCAAGCTTGGGGATGCCCAAGGAACCCCAAGATAATATTTCAAGAAGTCTCAAGCATCTAAGCTTGGGGATGCCCTGGTAGGCATCCCACCTTTCTTCTTCAAACAACTATCGGTTAGTATCAGTTGAACCTAAGTTTTTGCTTCTTCACTTGAGTTGTGCTATCCTTGCAATGTCATTTTTTTGCTTGCTGTTTTAATTTTATACCAAGATCTGAAATCCTTTAATGAGAGAGCCTTCATTTAGTTGCATAAATATTTAGCTACTCATTGATCTTCACTTATATCTTGTTGGAGTAGTTTGTCGTTTGCTCTAGTGCTTCACTTATATCTTTTAGAGCACGGCGGAGGTTATATTTTGTAGAAATTGCTAGTCTCTCATGCTTCACTTATATTATTTTGAGAGTCTTAAATAGCATGGTAATTTGAACGAAAACTTTCGTAGGAGGTGAATTGGATGCTATGATCAATTTGATACTTGATAATTGTTTTGAGATATGGAGGTAGTGATATTAGGGTCATGCTAGTTGAGGTGATTATGAAAAATACTTGTGTTATGGGTTGTGATTCCCGTAGCATGCACGTATGGTGAACCGCTTTGTGATGAAGTTGGAGCACAATTTTATTTATTGATTGTCTTCCTTATGAGTGGCGGTCGGGGACGAGCGATGGTCTTTTCCTACCAATCTACCCCCTAGGAGCATGCGTGTAGTGCTTTGGTTTTTGATGACTTCTAGATTTTTGCAACAAGTGCATGAGTTCTTTTGACTAATGTTGATTCCATGGATTATACACACCTCATCCTTCCATTATTGCTAGCCTCTCTTGTGCCGCCCAACTTTCGCCGGTACCATACACCCACCATATACCTTCCTCAAAACAGCCACCATACCTACCTATTATGGCATTTCCATAGCCATTCCGAGATATATTGCCATGCAACTTTCCACCGTTCCGTTCATATGACACGCGTTACTTTTGTCATATTGCTCTTTGCATGATCATGTAGTTGACATCGTATTTGTGGCAAGGCCACTTTCATAATTTTCATACATGTCGCTCTTGATTCATTGCATATCCCGGTACACCGCTGCAGGCATTCATATAGAGTCATATCTTGTTCTAGCTTTGAGTTGTAAATCCATAAAAGTGTGATGATCTTCATTATTAGAGCATTGTCCTAGTGAGGAAAGGATGATGAAGACTATGATTCCCCCACAAGTCGGGATGAGACTTCAGACTTTACAAAAAGAAAAAAAGGAAAAAAAAGAAAAAGAGAAAGGCCAAAGAAAAAAAGAAAAAAAAGGAAAAGGGAAAGAAAAGAAAAAAATAAAATGAGATAAAAAGAGAGAAGGGACAATGCTACTATCTCTTTTTCCACACATGTGCTTCAAAATAGCACCATGATCTTCATGATAGAGAGTCTCATATGTTGTCACTTTGATATACTAGTGGGAATTTTTCATTATAGAACTTGGCTTGTATATTCCAATGATGGGCTTCCTCAAAAGTGCCCTAGGTCTTTGTGAGCAAGCAAGTTGGATGCACCCCACTTACTTTCTTTTGTTGAGCTTTCATATATTTATAGCTCTAGTGCATCCGTTGCATGGCAATCCCTACTCACTTACATTGATATCTATTAATGGGCATCTCCATTGCCTGTTGATACGCCTAGTTGATGTGAGACTATCTTCTCCTTTTTGTCTTCTCCACAACCACCATTATATTCCACATATAGTGCTATGTCCATGGCTCACGCTCATGTATTGCGTGAAAGTTGAAAGAGTTTGAGATTACTAAAGTATGAAACAATTGCTTGGCTTGTCATCGGTGTTGTGCATGATTAAATACTTTGTGTGATGAAGATAGAGCAACAGCCAGACTATATGATTTTGTAGGGATAACTTTCTTTGGCCATGTTATTTTGAAAAGACATGATTACTTTGATTAGTATGCTTGAAGTGTTACTATTTCTTATGTCAATATGAACTTTTATTTTGAATCATTTGGATCTGAACATTCATGCCACAATAAAGAGAAATTACTTTGAGAATCATGCTAGGTAGCATTCCACATCAAAAATTCTGTTTTTATCATTTACCTACTCGAGGACGAGCAGGAATTAAGCTTGGGGATGCTTGATACATCTCCAACGTATCTATAATTTTTGATTGTTCCATGCTATTATATTACCTATTTTGAATGATTATGGGCTTTATTATACACTTTTTTATTACTTTTGGGACTAACCTATTAACCAGAGGCCCAGCCCATATTGTTGTTTTATTGCCTGTTTCAGTATTTTGAAGAAAAGGAATATCAAACGGAGTCCAAACGGAATGAAACCTTCGGCAACGTGATTTTTTGGAAGAATATCATCCTGGAGACGTGGAGTTCAAGTCAGAAGATACTCGAGGACTGCACGAGATAGGAGGGCGCCCCCTGTAGGGCGCGCCCCCTCTCTCGTGGGCCCCTGAGCACCTCCCGACCGACTTCTTTCGCCTATATAGTCCCACGTACCCTAAAAACATCCATGGAGAAGATAGATCGGGAGTTCCGCCGCCGCAAGCCTCTGTAGCCACCAAAAACCTCTCAGGAGCCCTTACCAGCACCCTGCCGGAGGGGGGATCCTTCCTCGGTGGCCATCTTCATTCTCCCGGCGCTCTCCATGACAAGGAGGGAGTAGCTCACCCTCGGGGCTGAGGGTATGTACCAGTAGCTATGTGTTTGATATCTCTCTCTCGTGTTCTCTCTTGTGTTCTCTCTCGTGTACCCTCTATGACACGATCTTGATGTATCCCGAGCTTTGCTATTGTAGTTGGATCTTATGATGTTTCTCCCCCTCTACTCTCTTGTGATGAATTGAGTTTCCCCTTTAAAGTTATCTTATCGGATTGAGTCTTTTATGAGAACACTTGATGTATGTCTTGCTGTGCTTATCTATGGTGACAATGGGATATCATGTGCCTCTTGATGTATGTTTTGGTGACCAACTTGTGGGTTCCGCCCATGAACCTATGCATAGAGGTTGGCACACGTTCTTGACTCTCCGGTAGAAACTTTGGGGCACTCTTTGAAGTACTTTTGTGTTGGTTGGATGAATCTGAGATTGTGTAATGCATATCGTATAATCATGCCCACGGATACTTGATGTGACAATGGAGTATCTAGGTGACATTAGGGTTTTGGTTGATTTGTGTCTTAAGGTGTTATTCTAGTACGAACTCTTTTATAGGTCGATCCGAAAGAATAACTTTGAGGTGGTTTTGTACCCTACCATAATCTCTACGTTTGTTCTCCCCTATTAGTGGCTTTGGAGTGACTCTTTGTTGCATGTTGAGGGCTTGTTATATGATCTATCTATGTTATTATTGTTGAGAGAACTTGCACTAGTGAAAGTATGAACCCTAGGCCTTGTTTCCTATCATTGCAATATCATTTACGCTCACGTTTACCACTTGTTACCTTGCTGTTTTTATAATATCAGATTACAAATACCCATATCTACTATCTATTTTGCACTTGTATCTTCATCTCTTCGCCGAACTAGTGCACCTATACAATTTACCATTGTATTGGGTGTGTTGGGGACACAAGAGACTCTTTGTTATTTAGTTGCAGGGTTGCTTGAGAGAGACCATCTTCATCCTATGCCTCCTACGGATTGATAAACCTTAGGTCATCCACTTGAGGGAAATTTGCTACTGTCTTATAAACCTGTGCACTTGCAGGCCCATCAACGTCTACAAGAAGAAGGTTGTGTAGTAG
>NC_041391.1:604411020-604461824 GCF_002162155.2 Triticum dicoccoides | reverse complement strand
GGAACCCTTTTTCGTAAGTGAGTCATGCACTTCGATGGCACCTACGCAATATTTTTTCTCCTCGATGGTACGTGAATAGTGCACGTACTCAACGACGGAGCACGGGATGGTAGCAATGACATGGTCAGCCTTTTTTTGGAGAGAGTACGTACTACTAGTAAATACTCCCTCCGTTCCTAAATACTTGTCTTTCTAGAGATTTCAACAAGTGACTACATACGGGGCAAAATGAGTGAATCTACATTCTAAAATGTGTCTATATACATCCGTATGTGGTAGTCCATTTGAAATCCTAAAAAGACAAATATTTAGGAATGGAGGGAGTAACTTTGATGTGTTCCGTCAACTCACAGAATGACGAGACGCTTGATTACGCCTTATCCCTCGCCAACGCGTGCGCGGTGGCTCGCGGCACGAGGAGAAACTTTTGCTTACAAGCGGTGGACGTACAACAGTTCATTTGGTGTCAGATTGCCAGAAGCACTACTGTAGAACCATCGACTTCCGGAAGAGGCGAAGAGCCAAGCGCAAGGTCACCTACTAACCTTAGGCTAGGCGTAGTGGGAGTAACATAAGTAGGGGTACCTCCTTTTTTATTCTAGAAACTGCCACACGCGAATATCAAGGTTCTGGTTACGTAGAACATATTTCCTGCAGTCCGTGCTCAGCCCTCCTCTATCTCTCTTCTCAGCCAGCCCCACCTCGTCTGTTTGCTCACATGCGGCCCCACATGTCAGTGATAACGCAAGAGGACCCACTGAACCTGCACATCTTTCACCTCGACGTGCTGGTGATGAAAAACAAATATAATTAAGATCTTCGGTGGCCGCTTTTGGAGTTACTCAAGAGTAGTAAGATTCTATTTATAGTTTAAACCAAGATGCACATCTCGTGGCTTCAACTACCGCTCTATTTTCTTTCATGACACAACCTGGATGCTGAATGTCCCACGTGTCGGCAAAAGGAGGAAGAACCCGACCAAATCTTCGGTTGTGCTCTCGGATTAGACTAGTTGTGCTAACTTAAAAAAATTTTATTGTGTACTCCCTCCGTTCCAAAATACTTGACTTCCATTTGTCCAAAAATGGATGTACCTATATACTAAAACATGTCTAGATACATATATATTTTGACAAATAGAAGGCATGTATTGTGCAATGGAGGGAGTAGAATGGATGCAAGTTTTTGTATTGGGAAGAAGAGTACATCCATATATTGATACAGCGTTGGAGTTGACCTTACAAGTGGGACCGCAGTTGAGCAAACCGACTATCGGCAAACCCCCACCTCGCCTGCCGTGCGATGGCTGAGTTAGAGAAACGATGAGGTTGAAAAGATTGCTCTAGCACGGACTCTAAGAAATATGGTGTCAGATGGAAGTCGTGCTGGTGGCGTGTGCCGTACTCCTGGACGTGAATGCTTGTTCTGGCCCATGCCACCCTACTACTCCTACTACTTACTATATAGTACTAGTATCGAGGATTCGAGGTGCTGGTTACATACAATATGGCTACAGTAAAAACACCCGCACGACGCGTGAAGCATGTGAAGCTAGTACAAATAGTGTACTGCTATTGTTGATTGGCCTCATCCGATAACCTATTGCAATGCACGTACAATTATGTATTCGGAAAATATTTTTTTGCCTCGTTGCACCACTCACTCACAGAAGCAACTCGAAAGCCATTCATAAATTTAGTAAGTTTATCATAGGCATATCATTTTATTACATACAATAGGTCATCAACCCACATCGACAATGAGGATACATTATAAATACTAAAGTTTTCACCACACAACAAATTACAAACAATGAAATGAACTTCAACTCAATCATTCCTCGGCGTTGGAAATGCTTGCTTTGAACCACAAGTGATTCTCTGGCACGGGCCATCTATTGTCAATCTCGAGACCAACGCAGGACTAATCATCCAGGCTGAAGCGGCCTACTATATCAGTACCAGGGTAGGGAACCACCCTAATGTCCGAGGTATAGACACAGTTGCTTCTCATAAATGGTACTAGTAATGTTGTGTCAACAACAGTTGGATCGCCTTTCACCATCATCGGATAGTTTGGTCCAAGGAAGAGCGAGTTTTCTCCAAGACTATCAATTCTGTACCAGGGAGAAGGTGTTGGCGCTAGCACACTAGTATCCATCCTGAATACCATGCAACGGGTGTTGGAATAGGTCTAGAGAGTGCGACCATGGGAGACAACACGTGCTCCCTCAGTAGTAACATCATCAGTGGGCTGTATACACACAACAAGAGGTGATCCATCAGAATTAGTTGCCAGGCGCCACTGAGTATATATGTTCTGCTCGTCCTCATGCTCTTGATCATCACCATCGCTATCTCCTCCTTAGTTATACAAAATTTCCAGTATAGGTGGTGGAATGTTCATAGGACCTCCGAAACACAAGAAGAAGATTAATTAGTAATGGGAAACTTGCTAACCCGCATGCATGTGGATGAAACAATTATAATTACAGTGGAAGACAAACGTACCAAAACTACGAGGATCCCATGCAAAAATAGTGCCATGAGCGGTGGAAGCAAACACAAGACCCTCGTATTGAATTGCATCACAGTACTCATCCGTGTACAGAAACTGATTTTTGAGCAATATACATCGAGTCAAACCACCAAGGACGACAACAAGCTTGTCAAAGATAGCAACAACTTCATAGTTGTTGTAATTCCAAGTGCGGTTGGGAACTCGACAAATTGCTATCTTCCGTAGAAGACAGTCACCATGATCGTATTTGAACGTGCGTACAATACCGGTGTGCTCAACCTCTGGGCAGTCTGCTGAGATTTTTGGAAGTGGAACCCGGTCACGAGTGTACACATTCACAAGTTCCCGCTCGCAGTTGGACCCAATGTAAACAACCCAATCTCCATTTGCGCCTACCCAGGCCTTTCCCTCAAGCGATGGCATGTTAACATCATACATATCATTATCAAGCGACATCAACTTGCACAGGGCGAGGCCTCCGTCATGCCGGCGCCAGTCATCAGGGTCACGACGAAGAAGATAGGGGAGATCAAACCGCTCCTTTACTCTTGGGTTCCTTGTAAGGATGTTATTAGTTGAGTCGAGAATGGGCTTGAACAAACCTGCCATGCTAGCCGAGGTGATGACGTCGCACCGATCAATGAGTTCCTCCACCACGTCATCTTTCAGATCGGGGCAAGAATAACGGGGTTGTTTCCGGCCTATTCCCTCCATGGAGAAGATGATCGAACAATGGTAGAAGAAAGGGTGAAGGGCTAAAGGAAAATGGAGGAGGGAGAGGAAGAGCGTGCGACAGCAGTTCCAAATCGAGAGGGAAAGGCGAAGAGTCGGTGGGCGGTTGCCAGTTTGCCACGGTCCACGAAGAGGTGCCTCGGCCTACACGCCCGTTCGGAAATACTCCTACTACTCGTCGTCGTCTCACTGATATGTTGGAACGGGAGCACATGTCAACGAAACATGGTGTGTGATTTCTCGTGCAAAATGCGATCTGGCCGCGTTGGCCCGAGGTGCCGCATTAGTTTTTTTTTAAGTTTGCCGCATTAGTTACCGGCCTTTATTTTTTAACATGCAATTTGAATGGATAGCTCCTGTGGTCATCACACGTGAGCGGATATAGTGATGGTTGATTCGCCCGAGCAACTTATTACTGTGGGAATATGGGAGAACCAGCGGATTGAAGGAACAGAGAAATGATTTTTTTTAAACAAGGCACAACAGAGAAATGATGGTTGCTTCGTATGAGCAACTTACTATGGCGAAGGTGGGGCTCTGTGATTTGACTGCTCACTAGTCATTACTACTGCGGCGCGACGATCGGGTGAATCTTTCCTTGAAGTTGTGTTGTGCACTCAATATTGTTGCATGGCAGGTGGAGCCGGATGAAGGATGTCCAACATGTCGGCGAAACGAAGTTGAATTGTTTCTGGCATTGCTATCAATGCTTCAGGATTTGTTTATATGTACACATAATTTTGATGAAATTGTACTGTGATGCTATGAAGGTTTCAACTTTGGTTCCCGCAGGAAAAAAAGGTTTCAACTTAGGATTCATGTGTCTTGCCTCGAGATTATCTCGTTACAACATTCCATAAAATACAAATGAAACTACCATGGCTAATGCATCTCAGTGGTTTGCAGATCAGCGCCAATATTCACATCACAACTGAAGACAAAGTTGTGAGAAGGTGTACAAATAAAGAAAAAAAATAATTGATCGATGATGTTCGTAGGCATGGCTCCATTTCCTTGGCACAGTGTTCATTGCTTGGCAGCTAGTTTCACCCAGCTCTATAGCCAAAAAAGAGGTGTATGAAGTACACCACAATCCGATCATTTTGTGCAGCTCCACTAAAATCGAGCGGACCATCCTTGTTTGCAAAGATATCCAGTCAGTGTGATTACAATAATAGTGGAACTAGATGATGAAACATAACACACATAAATAGAAGTCGATCACCTCTACGATCTCTCTTTAGGACTAACTTCTTGTTGGAGAAGATTAGGCACGGAGTTGGATGAGGATAGCAAAACCAATCTCCCTTTCCGCAGTCCCACAGAAATGTAAAAACGTTGCCCGTGTGACATTTTGGCGGAACTGCACAAAACACTCTTCAGAAAAAGTGATTTGTGCAGTTCACCAAAAGGTCGCAATAGCAACGAGGTGAAAATGGATAGCCCTGTTTGCAAAAGGAGGTCGAAAGGAAACAATTACTGCCCAATAACACGAGTTGAAGACACATACGCCGACAAAAAAGAAGCATGTTCCATGTAAAAAGGGAAAGATAGCACATGGTGGTTTATCAAAAATGGTTTGAGGACGAGATTGCAAGATGGAAAGTACGCCAGCCGAGATACAATTTAACCAAACAACTAAAGAAGATCCACATGCAGCAACGTGGGAAGATGAGCAGTGGAGCAAGGCCGGAGGAAGCTGTACCGGAGGGTCATCGGGATGTTACTAGGAGGGCGTCGGCGGCCAGGATCTGCCCATACTTCCGCAACGAGCAAGTGGCAAAGGCCCTACCGCACTGGAGCTTGGTCAGAGAGAACGGCGGGTACCGCAGATCGGGACGAGCTGCCTCAACACCATCAAACGGAGAGACGATGCACATCATCCCTTTCCTCCGGCGGACTGGATGTGGTCGGATCACTGACCAACACTGAGAGAGAGAGAGGCAAACCCATTTTTCCATTTTCCCCGCGGCAATCGTTTTATATTCTAGGCGTGGTACCCGACCCTCCTTCGAGTAAACAACCGCTACATGCGTCAAATTATCACGTGGGCTGCCTTTTCGTACAGAAACGAACTCCACCGTGTACCCACGTGGGTGTGGCCGGGAACGAGACGTGAGTACGTGTGTCTTACATGCACTTCTTCTTTAGGTGCAGGTACGTACGTGGGTGGGTGTGAGAGAGATGGTTTGTGCGAAACAGAGGCAATGTGTTGATGATATCTCGATCTGAAAAACGTAACATATGCAGTGTGTGTGAAATGGAGTCATGGACGTGAGATATCGATAGAATTGAAAACAGGGATGAAGTGTGTGGTTGCACGATCGATAGAGTGCCATCGGATTTTTGTTTGCCCACGTCAAAGATACAGGGCGGCTGGCCTACTGGAATTTGAGAGGGCATAGGTGCAGTTCTTCTACGTGGCATGGATACCTACCACAACGTTCGACTATCGGTGTGTGGGGGGGAGGGTAGAGACCGTTCAACTAGTATATGTGTGGGGAAGGAGAGAGACCTAGCTATGTGTTGAGGGAGATCGATCAACATTCATGGATATGTATAGCAGAGGAATAAGGTTGGGAAAAAGACAAAGGTAGAGCGTCAGAGGGTTGGTGGTGGAGTGGCGTCTCACAAATGGTGGGAGAGGCCTGCTAGACAAATGGAGGGTATTAGTGCAATATCAATAAGAGAGGGTGGGGGATGTCTTTCTGTCTATGCACGTGCGTGTGAGAGACGGGTCGGGAGGTATTCAAGGATGATGAGGGGAGAAGATATGGTTGTGGTACGCATGCGTAACTACATAGGAAGATCAACCGTCGTGTGTCCGAGAAAAGGAGAGACGTAACTAGCAAGGTAAGTGTACCGGTGCTTGGTGAAAATGAATTATAGTCGACCTGGCTATATGTAGGGAGGTCAGTTCATATACACGCCTGCATGTGTTAGAAGCAAATAAGGTCCGGAGAGGCAGACAGGGGGAGAGGGTGTGGCTAGGAGGTGGTGCGAGAGGCCTACCATGTCGAGGGGGGAGGAGTGTGCGAGCATGTGATAAATGAAAAGAGGGGGCGGGAGTGTGCACCTGCATGGAATCATATTGGACATATGGGGCATGGACGGTGAGAAGAGAAGAGGGGAAATATATATGTATTTGTTGTAGGCACACTTGGCTAGAAAGGTATATCGACCGGTGTGTGCCAGAAAGAAGGAGTCGGGGGCCTACACGCACCGCTGGTGGACGACCTAAAGAGAAATAATGAACGTGCGCGATGGAGGGGACGCTAAGGGTGTGTGAGGGGGGCAGGTGTATGTATGCATGATAGAAAGTTAGCGCTAGCTAGATACAAATAGAATAGGATCGTGAAGGTGTAAAAGATGAACAAAGATCATAATTCATTATAAAAAAGTGGATATGGATACTTGAAGAAGATATCATAATGTAGAACATTGATTATAATTTGGGCTAATGTGTGGCTTTTGCAACTCAGGTCTAAATACTTGTCATAATGTAGGGGGCGGGGCACTATACTTTGTGTGATAAACACGGTGTACGTATGGAACATGGTTTAGATTATGAATATATGGTTAGTACATCAAATGTACTATTATTTGGAATCAACATCAAGTGTATTCAAAAAATAGAATTCGAGTTCATGTAGTACACATAGTTCATATCTATCTCTATAGTAATCATGTGGTGTGTTATTAAGGTAATACACGAATGATGGTTGAAGTTGGCAACAATCATGATTGTAGATTCTTATTGAAATAGACAAACGAATTCAAATTTAGTTTGAATTGCAGCGGTAGTATAGACATTTGGAATGCACTAAAATGTTGATATGAGTAGGTTACATGCATTATACAGCAAGCGAAAAAATTTAATTAGACATAACATGGATTCATACTCCCTCCTTCCATCTATATAGGGCGTAATGAGATTTTTAAGACCGCCTTAGACTACTGACAAGATTAATAGTACATGACATGCACAATGTGAAAATTATATCATTGAAAGAACCTTTCACAGACGAATTGGTGTGCTTTGTGTAAGTTGCATGTCATATATCATTGCTCTAATATTTGGTCAAAGTTAGCATCAAAAAACGCATTAGGCCCTATATAGATGGAAGGAGGGAGTAGCTTTGAATAGCATTTGTATAGTAAAACGGGGCAAGACTCTCTCTTTGTGTGGTGTGAATAGTTTTATTTTTTTTGTTTTCTTTTTGGTTGAGGGAAGTGTGAATTGATTTGGTACGTACAAGTACAATATTACTACACGTTAGGCTTGTCCCTAAAATTCAACCACGTCTTGTTATATCCCGAAAATTCAGATATCGTGCTCTCAAAACTGGCGCCTTCACAACCCGCGCCTTGCTATCCCAAAATTACAACGCACGTGAAAACTCCCTCCAGCTGCCAAATCCCGACACATGAAATCCCCCTTCTAACCCTGAAGCGAAAGGGCCGCTAGTTCAAATCGGTGGGGGGGGGGGGTACTTTTGTAACACACCCTACATTTTGGACAAGCGCGTCCTAAGTCATGCTTCACCCCCTCCCATCGCCCCCTTTTCGCCATTCAAAATCCCAGGCCGTGAAACCCCACCCTCCTCCGTCCGCCACGTCACCGCTGCCCAGCCGGAGCCTCTTCCCCGATGACGTCGTCCACCGCAACAGCTCGACGTCCCTCATCCACCTCCCCGGATGAGGATCCGTCGTCCATCTCGCCGTCCCGCCGGTTTAGCCGCCCCATCCTCCACCTCCAATGAGCTGCTCCGATGATCGCCTCGTCTATCGCGGCTGCTCCATCCCCACAGCTCCGCCTTAACCTGCTCCACCGGAACTGCAACATCCTCACCGACTCCTCGGACGAAGTCGAGGCCTACTCGGCGCCACCAAAGAGGTTGTACACTCATCGCATCGCACCTTCTCCTTAACTCGACCTCCCAGCGTCGACAGTGCTCTATCCCGCACCCCCATGGAGTGGCTACCTTGAAGCCGGCGCCGCGGGCGACATCTCCACGGCGGCTCTCCCCCAGTGTGAGGCCCCTTTGGCGGCGGCGTCCATACCAGCCGGATCTATTGTTGCTGCTCCGGCTCTCGCTCACTCGCTTGCGCTGCTGCTGCTCCGGCTCTCACTCGATCGCTCGCTCGCCCAGCTGCTGCTGCTGCTCTCCCCCTTGCTCGTGCTCCTGCTCTGCTCCGATTAAGCCACACTTCAGTCAACTGAATCAACTTTTGGGTCAGTCGATTTTCAGGGGTTGGGGGGGCTTGCCAGAGTTAAGGAAGAACCACACGCAGCGGGGACGAGGGCTCGCCAGAGAGGTACCCCACTATCTATCTTAGGGTTCAGGGTGGGGGGCAGGGGGCCTAGAGGGCTGGCCGGGGCGGCGGTGGCGAGTTGTTTCGGGGCGGCGAGGTAGTGCTGGGGCCGGCGGTTCGGCCCGTGGTGGCTGGCGGCTCAGGGGGTGCAGGTTGAAGATGAACTGCAGGCCCTCCCTAAACTACATGTCAAGTGCCTCTCTGCTACCATTGCGTTCAGTTTCGACAGTAGCATTCAGATTCCACAGTAAATTTTAGTTTCGATAGTTAAGTTCAGAGTCAACAGTTTTTACCTCATTTGTTGTAGTCAGGTGGTTTTTGGTGATGTTAATTTTACATACATTTTACATCATCTATTGGAGATGCTATTAGAATCCCACTTCAGATTGACGATGTCTGTCTTGTGCTGCTTCAGCCTTGACGTCTTACGGCTCACCGGAGCTGCTCCAACGACAGAACGATCCATCACAACAGAGTAGTGCCCTGGACGCCGTCTACAGATTCCTCAGATCTTCCTCCACACCTCCGACAACCACCTCTGCCTCAACTGGTTCAGCGACCAACCCAATGATGCTGAGGTTGACATGGCTACGGCAAAGAGATTGTACACTTGTTGCATCACTTATTACTATACATTCACGTCAATCCATTAGGGCTATTTTGGTTCAACGGAAAAACATAGCAATAGGGACTTTTCCAATGGCACTCTACTATTCAATTATTCATGCATTTTGTTGAAAGGAATGAAGCAAAACATCCATCTGGACCTACTTTTCAAAATCCTATGCATGAAAACAAGACCAAGTGCATTAGTGCCAGAATAACATTCTAACTGTACACCCTTCACATGGTTTCACTTTATTTTGGCCATGTTTCTTTGCATTCCTCTGCTCTTCCAATTTCTGTAAACCAAACACCCAAGCCTGCTATCATTATTTTTGGATCCATCCACTGGTTGTTACCATCACTCTAAATTTCTGCGTGCTCTCCTTACATAATCTCACCATATTTTTTCGTATGCATGTCAGATATTGTACACAGTCATGCTGAACATGTAGAGAAAAAGAGAAGAGTTTTGCATGGCAATACAATGTCATGCATACATCGCTCCATGGTGGGTTCAATGGCAAACCCTCCCCACCCCTCTCCAGATTGTAATCCAGAGGAAGATATCTATCCTAAGGCAGATTCAGACGCCGCTGACCACTCCTATTTACCCCCCAAGGTGTTTGCTCTACTTTGGCATGATGATGTTAGTCATATCATGCATATGTTGCCTTGCAGTGCCTACTTTTGACATCATATATGTCATCTGCTTAGTTTAGACATGTTCTGTAATGCCACATGTTTAGTTTCTATATCATATATCGGAATTATACAGTCTCATGTCTTTTAGCCACCCATAATATATGTGAAATGTGCAATGCCATCCTGTTTAACCAGGCATCATATATTTGAATGATATCTTGCCCATCCTTTTCTTCATTACATTTCCATTTGTCAACAATGTTTGTGCATTAAACTACTCTTCCTGTGAATCAGCCATTCGGGTGGGAGATTAAAAAATCTGGAGTGAAAACAAGGCCATCAGAGCAGAAAGTGCTACCTGTCGAAGCAGATCTCTTGTTGGGTCCCGATAGCTCCTCAGAGATGGATTCAGAGACAGATGACCAGTCCTATTCCCCCACTGAGGTGTATGCTCTAACTTGGCACGGTTATACTGCTCATATCATGCATACGGTGTCTTGCATTGCATAGTTTAGACATCATATACACAATATTCAACACCATGTTCTTAGTTCAGAAATCATATCAAATGCCCTCTGTTTAGCATATAAATCACATATGTGAATTGAATGATGTGATCCTGATTACTTAGAGAACATGTAGGTGAATTATGTCATGCGATCCTGTTTAGTTATTCATCATATCTTTGAATTATGTTATGCTATGCTATCCAGTTTAGATAGACATCATATATGTGAAATTATGTCATGCTATCCATTTTAGTTAAACAATATACATCTCAACTATTTCATGCCCTCTTTTTTCCACACTATCTATTGCATCTGTCTCTCATACAATGTCTATACATTCAACTATGTTTCCTGTTTATCAGCCATTTGAATTGGAGCGTGTGATGCCAGTATCTAGTGGACTAAAAACACGGTCTTCAAATAAAACAGTGCTACCTCTTGGTGGAGATAGCACCCCGGTTGTACATGCACAAGAACCAGCCCTACCACACATAACCCAAACTCTCGCAGTGTACCCCTACTGTGATGGACAGAGAACCAGCTTCACCCAATCTATCCCCAACCCCAGCCGATAGTAACCCAGTTCCTGTTGACACGTCACCATCTCCACCACAGAGCTCCCAAACAAGAGTAGTTAGTAAGGCAGCTCCAGTGCCCAAAGGGCCAGTACTATCACGGCGAACCCCAACTCCACCAGTTAGTACGCCTATTCCTGTGGAGGAAGCACAACCAGCTAGTAGTAGTTTAGCATCTATCGCATTTGATGTTGTTAAATCGTATGTGCATATCTTCCCATCTTGGAAACATTATACTAAAGATGAAGGAAAATGCCAGTTGCAGGTGTTTGTCCAGGAGTTATGTGTAAGTAATGTTATTCATGGCAATTACTTTGCTTCGTCCCATACATCCTACCTCCATGATGGTTATAATACAGCAAATTTTCCCATTTTTTTCTATAGAGAAGGACCGATTTGGAAACTCGGGATGAGGTAACATGTGCTAATACCTCTGCTATCTTCAAGAATGCTTGGTGGCAGTATCGGAATTACCAGAAGAAAACGTACTTCACCGGCAAAGAAACTCATCAAATTCCCTTACGTTCTCCTGAGACACATTTACTGGATGATGACTGGGAATGCCTTGTTCTGTACTGGTCCCGAACCAAGAATGTGGTAAGGTCTATGAGCTCATTTTCTATTTTTAAGTATTATATTCTTGCGTCTTACTGTACTCTGTTCATGTAGAACAAGTGCCTAAACTTGAAGAACAACTGTTCTAATTTAAGATTCCATTGCTATCATAGTTCAAAAAAGCACTAGGCGTTAATTGTGCATTTTGCCACCGCCTTGCGCTTTACTGACCAAAGCGCATGCTTATGCGCAGTTATGCAAATATTAAGCGTAGTTATGCGCAATGTGTTTTGCCAATGCCTAGAGCCTAGGCGCGCTTAAGCGCTCGCTTAGGCGCGCCTTTTTTAACTATGATTGCTTTGCTCTTGTATCACTGTATTTACTCATACAAACTTATTTTTAAATTGAAGGATCCAATCGAAACTCCAATGGCACAGCAGGTATGTTCACGCATGTTTCTTTAACAGGTTTGCTCCTATCAATAGCTCTTTTGATTTCAATTCCAATTGTGTATACAATTGACTTTCATATCATGCACATTACTAGCATCACAACAGAGCCAATAGTGTTGTTGTACATGTAGACCCGTGGTACCCATCTGAAATCTTGTTGTGCCGTGTAGTTTCCCACGCTTTGTATTCTTTCACTGCTGCTTTGTCTTGAACTGATATGATTTGAACCGTGTCTCTATTTTGATTTGGCAAGACAATGCAGTGACCATAGGACATAGATATATGTTTGTTTGATGATTTTATTACGTACTAGTACTTGGCAATAGAAGACTTGGTAGTTTAATCCTGTCCACCTTATTAATGAACTGGTTCATCGAAATGAGTTTCATATACTAGTACATGCTAAACTTGTTATGTGTTTGCTTGTTTCTTCTTTTAGAATTAGAATGCTGATAGAATATTGGGGAAGAGTGCCTTATTAAGCAATGGTAAAGGAAGTAATGCAGATAAGGTTCAGGATAGTGACACATCCTTGTTGGTCTCCAACAAAGCTGAGAAAATAGCTAAGGAAGACTATCTTGAAGACAGCGAGACAACCCCAAAGTCATGTCTTGGTTTAGTGTTCGAGTTACTGACCGCTACCGCTTGCACAAGCTATTCAAACTCACTGTCTGAATCAGTTCGGTTTCTTGAGTCTCAACTACAAGCTGAAAGACATCGATCAGCTATGCTGCGACAAGAAGCGGAAGGATTGCGGAAGTCCCTGGAGCATTCAGATGCATACTTTCTGGTGCAACAGCAAGCGTTGGAGGATTTTAGCGCCAAACAGGACAAAGCTAATCAGCTTGCTAAGCTTATTGCCAGCATGGTGGATACCCAGGATAACGTTTCTTGAGCTCTTCTGAAGTTGTTTCAGTTATGCTCTTGTTTTGCTGCCGCGTTTATTTGCATTGGTGGCCAATTTTGACGGCCAGTGTATGTAACATTGTTGAGGAAATCGTTAACTGGTAGCTGCTCGGTTGGCTGGTGTGTAGGGGATTAATCGGCTAATACGCAAGTTAGTCGGCCATTTAATCAATTAATCGGACGATTTATCGGTTTATAGGTTACTCAGTGACCCTACGAGTAGGGATTAATCGGCAAGTTAACTGGTTAATCGGATGGATTCTTGAACAGGGGTATGTAATATGCTGATTTGTTCCCTATATTTGCACTGGTGGCAAACTTTGATGCCCAGTGGATGTAATATGTGTAATAGCGGTAATAGGCTAGCGTTAATTGCTTGCTTATTTATTTCCTTATTATCTTGTTTAGTTGTTTGCTTGTAGTCACTGCAGTTCTTTTTCTGTGTTTTTCTAGTGGCCACAATAGCCTATTTTTGGTAATTAGGCCAAAATAATCATGGAAACACACGGACTGTTGTAACCATGGGCCTCCTGCAGGCCGTATGATCCATGGGCCTTCTTCCGGCCATAGGATCCATTGGCCTTCTATACGGGCCGCAGGATCCATTGGCCTTCTATATGAGCCTTAGGGTCCATGGACCTTCTACGGGCCGTAGGGTCCATGGGACTTCTACGGGTTGTAGATCCATGGGCCTCATACGGGTCGTAGATCCATGGGCCTCATACGGGTCGTAGATCCATGGGCCTCATACGGGTCGTAGATCCATGGGCCTTCTACGGGGCGTATCATCATTTCGCCAATCATGGGCCATACTATTCGTGGACCATAACGGGTCGTTAATAGACCGTATTTGATAACTCTATGAAAACAGCCCAACAGGTTTTTTTGACACGAAAATGGCCCCAACATATTAACGGTCCGCAAACGGGCCGACTGTAACGACGGGCTGAATTTAGCCCACAAGCGGAAAATGACAGTAGCGGATCGTATGTAACCGGATGCTGCAAATGAGCCCAAGAATCAATGGGCCCTGAGAAGGCCAAAAGATAACTTGGGCTAGAAACGGCCCAATAGAATAGCGGGCCGTTAATGGGTATAAAGTGATACACTATTCATTACGGGCCAGTTTCACAACGGGTCGTTAATGGGCCAAGAGTTACAAAGGGCCTCATATGGGCCGAAAGAAGTCATGGGTCACACATGGGCCAGAAGTTAAAACGGGCTGGAATCATATTGGACGACCCAAATGACGCTATTGGGCCTAATTCGGATAGGGCGTAACGGGCCCTGGGTTAGTGGGTTGTAAATGGGCTATATGCGAACATGCCGTTAACAGGCTTTCCGTGGGCCGGCCCGCCACCTTTTGACCAAGTCAAACGGGCCGGCCTTTTCACAGGAATAGGCCTCTGTTGGGCCATGCCACGTGTTGCCGTATCATAGGTGCCTTCGCTCCAATTAGCGGATGACATCTGTCCCAACGGTGAGCCGACACGTGTTTCCTCCAACCAATGATGATTTTACACGTGGAAAATCCCCATTGGTCGGGGCTGTTAACGGGTTATCGGATCCAAAACCCGACCCAATAGCTTAACGGCGTTCCGTTATGGTGGATGCCACGTGTGGGTCACCCTTGAGGAAAGCACTTCTGTGACGCGCGATTTATCGTCATGGAAGTGGACACTTCCGTGATGATAATTTTGGTAATGTCATGGAACACTTCTACGACACCACAGGTATGACTATCTTGATTCTGTCATAAAATCGTCATGGATGTACATGCATGACAAAAAACGCGACCTACTGTGACAAACACGTATCATCACGGAAGTGTATTTTTTTTCAGTGTAGGTGACCGTGCGCTTGGCTCTTCGCCTCTTCCGGAAGTCGAACAATGATGATGGTACTATAGTATGCTCCCACTTCTCGCAATCTAACACTGAATGAAATGATGCACATCCACGGCCTGTATTAAGCGCACTATCATAAATCAAAAGCTTCTCCTCGTCCTGCGAGCCACCATGCACGCGCGTGAGCGAGGGAGAGGTCATACTGGTAGTAAGAAAAGCTTCTCCTCGTTTGCGAGTTGATGGGACACATCAAAAGTAGTATATCTGTCTCCAAAAAGGGTCGACCATGTCCATGGCTACCATCCCGTGCTCCATCATTCAGTGCGTGCACGATTCACGTTCCATTGAGAAAATAATGTTGCGTACGTGCCATCGAATAGAATAATTTAATTTATAAAAAATGCGCCACCGCGTCATGATCGAACTTTCATTCGTCCACTCGCCAAATTATCTGCTAAACTGCCTCTTCATACAGAAATGAGCTCACCGTGTACCCACTCGTGAGTATTAGGGAAAGAGGCAAAGAGTACCTGCGTCGGTGTCTGCGCCTCTTCTCTTCGTGCTCGTATTCCTTTGAAACACGGTAGCCCAGTGTAGTTACATCATACATGGCCAACCCATGCTATCACCATATTTCTTGGCCTCCGTGCGACACCTAGCTCTAGTAATCCAACAGCCCGTATCGCTTCTCGCTCCTCGTCTCTCTCAAAGTGCAATGGGCTGTGATTTTGCCATCTATTGAGGTCGGTTAACTCATCACATGTTAGCGACATGTCAAGAGCATTCTACAAAAATTATTGTACTCTATTGTTATGATAAGAAGAGGAAGCGCTTTGACCAAAGGACCAAACGAGACATGTGTGTCGTGCCGTGAGTGGGTCGAGTTTCTCATTTTGAATTTGTTTGGTGTACTAGTAACACTTGGTTTTGACTATTGATAAGATTTTATATAGGGCATAATGTTTTCTTCGAGGTTGCCTTTGACTATTGATAAGATTTTATGTAATTTGCAAATTATATCATTCGAAGATCCTTTCACGTTCCATTCAAAAAAATCCTTTCACGTACGAATTTGATGGTATGCTTCGAGCAACTTGCATGTCTTATACTGCTCCTGTTTGGATACTCTAACTTAGCTAGAGGTTAGACTAACTCATGACTAACCCTGAACTTACTCTAGCCAAAGAGGTGTTTGGATTACAGGGTTAGATTGACAATAAATGCACTTGATGGAGAGAGAAAAGTGATTATTCAATGGGCCCAATGAGAACTATCTCCAATTAGTACCACTTGGATAGTGGGATAGAGAGAAAAGTGATTATTCAATGGGCCCAATGAGAACTATCTCCAATTAGTACCTCTTGGGTGGGATAGTTTTTTTGGTGTGTTTGGTGCAACTTGCTCCAATTTAACCCTCATGTTTGGATACTTTAGGGCTATTTGAGCCCCAACTAGCTCAAACTAACTCTAACCCATGGATCCAAACTGGGCCAAAGTTAGTTTCATAAAATGCATTAAGCCCTATATACATGGACAGACGGAGTACATTATACTAGCAAACGCTCACCATTAGTAGTAGTTCGTTGGTTGGTTTTGATTTTTGATTCAGTTTTTGTGCTTCTACCATCCAATTCGCGTGTGGTTATTTCTAGAATAAAAAAATGAGGTAGTACTTACTATGGGAAAGGTGAAGTGATGGTTGCTTCGCCCGAGCAACTTATTACTCCTGGAAGATTGGAGTACCAGCGGATTCAATGAAGAGAGAAATGATGGTTGCTTCGTCTGAGCAACTTATTGTGGCGAAGGTGGGGCTCTGTGATTTGATTTCTCACTAGTCATTATTACTGTGGTGCAACGACCGGGTTGAATCTTCCCTGTAATTGTGCACTCAATATTGCTGCATGGCAGGTGGAGCCGGATGAAGGATGTCCTGCATGTCGGTGAAACGAAGTTGAATTGTTTATGGCATTGCTATCAATCCTTAAGGATTTGTTTATATGTACGCATAATTTTCCAGCATAACAAAATTGTACTATGATGCTTTGAAGGTTTCAACTTTGGTTCCCGCAGGAAAAAAAGGTTTCAACTTAGGATTCATGTGTCCTCTTGCCTCAAGATTGTCTTGTTACAACATTCCATCAAATACAAATGAAACAACCATGGCTGCTAATGCATCTCAATGGTTCACAGATCAGCGCCAAATTCACATCACAACTGAAGACAAAATTGTGAGAAGGTGTACAAATAAAGAAAACTATATAATTGATCAATGTTGTTTGTAGGCATGGCTCCATTTCCCGGGCACATTGTTCATTGGTTGGCAGCTAGTTTCACCCTGCTCTATAGCTAAACAAGAGGTGTATGGAGGACATCACAATCCGATCATTTTGTGCAGCTCCACTAAAATCGAGCAGATCATCCCTGTTTGCAAAGATATTCAGTCAGTGTGATTACAATAATAGTGGAACCGGATGATGAAACATAACACACACAAATAGAAGCCAATCACCTCTGTGATCTCTCTTTAGGAATAACTACTTGTTGGAGAAGATTAGGCTCGGAGTTCGATGAGGAGGATGGCAAAACCAATCTCCCTTTCTGTAGTCCCATAGAAATGTAAAAATGTTGCCTGTGTGACATTTTTGCGGAACTGCACAAAACACTCTTAAGAAAAAAGTGATTTGTGCAGTTCACCAAAAGTTCGCAATAGCAACGTGGTGAAATGGATAGCCCTGTTTGCAAAAGGAGGTAGAAAGGACACAATTACTGCCCAATAACATGATTTGAAGACACATACACCGACAAAAAGAAGCGTATTCCATGTAATAAGGGAAAGATAGCAGCATGGTGGTTTATCAAAAACGGTTTGAGGACGAGATTGTAGGATGGAAAGTACACCGGTCGAGATACGTTTTAAGAAAACAACTGAAGAAGATCCACATGCAGCAACGTGGGAAGATGGGCAGTGGAGCAAGGCCGGAGGAAGTTGTACCTGAGGGTCATCGGGATGTAACTAGGAGGGCGCTGGCGGCTGGGATCTGTCCATATTGCGGCAACGAGCAAGTGGTGAAGGCCCTACATCACCGGAGCTTGGTCAGAGAGAACGGCGGGTACCGTAGATCGGGACCTGCTGCCTCAACACCGTGGAATGGAGAAATGATGCACATCCTCCCTTTCTGCCGGTGGACGGGATGCGGCCGGATCAGTGACCAATGGTGAGAGAGTGAGGCCACTACCGCCTTGTGTGAGATAGTGTGATGAGAGACAAACCCCGACAGGCAAGCTCCACGCTATATAGTGGAGCAGATTTTCTTTTTTCCCAATGACAATCATTTTATATTTTGTAAGTGCCATTGAGGAATATACCTTTATTTAATACTAACGCGTCAAATCAAACTTTATTCCGTCTACGCGTGCTACATGACCCTCCTTCGAGTAAACAACCGCTACACGCATCAAATTATCACGTGGGCTGCCTTTTCATACAGAAATGAACTCCATCGTGTACCCGCGTGGGTGTGGCCGGGAACGAGACGTGAGTACGTGCGTGCACCTCTTATTTAGGTGCAGGTACGTACGTGGGTGGGTGTGAGAGAGATGGTTTGTGTGAAACAGAGGCAATGTGTTGATGATATCTCAAACAAAAAAACATAACATATGCAATGTGTGTGAAACAGAGTCATGGATATATCACTAGCAAGATGCCCGTGCATTGCACGGAACATCAAGATGCATTTATATTAGTAGTTTATCTTGTGGGAGATAAAGATTAACTGCGGAAGGCCTTATCTACAACGGTAGGTATTTCCCTCAGTGATGAGACAAAGGTTATCGAACCAGTAGGAGAACCATGCAACACCACGTAAACAGCTCCTGCACACAAAGAACAAATATTCGCAACCCGATGTAAGAGAGGGGTTGTCAATCCCTCACGGGTAAAGAGATAGATAAAATTGTAGTAGATTGGATAAATAGATCTCGTGGGAACGCAAGATAACATAAATTACTAAAAATTGAAGTAATGTGTATTTTTGTATTTTTCGTTTAATAGAACTGAAAATAAAAGCAAATAAAAATAGATCGTGAAGGCAAATATATTAAAGAAGAGACCTGGGGGCCGTAGGTTTCACTAGTGGCTTCTCTCAAGGAAAGTTGCAAACGGTGGATAAACAAATTACTGTTGGGCAATTGATAGAACTTAGAATACTCATGATGATATCCAGGCAATGATCATTATATAGGCATCACGTCCAAGATTACTAGACCGACTCCTGCCTACGTCTATTACTATTACTCCACACATCGACCGCTATCCAGCATGCATCTAGTGTATTAAGTTCATGGAAAAACGGAGTAATGCAATAAGAACTATGACATGATGTAGACAATATCTACTTATGTAGAAATAGACTCCATGTTGTTATCCTTAATAGCAATGATACATACGTGTCGGTTCCCCTTCTGTCACTGGGATCAAGCACCGTAAGATCGAACCCATCACAAAGCACCTCTTCCCATTGCAACATAAATAGATCAAGTTGGCCAAACAAAACCCAAATATTGGAGAAGAAATACGAGGCTATAAGCAATCGTGCATATAAGAGATCAAAGAAGACTCAAATAATTTTCATGGATAAAAACATAGATCTGAACATAATCCCAAAGTTCATCGGATCCCAACAAACACACCGCAAAAAGAGTTACATCATATGGATCTCCAAGAGACCATTGTATTGAGAATCAAGAGAGAGAGAGAGAGAGAGAGAGAGAGATAGAGGAAGCCATCTAGCAACAACATGGAACAATCAAAAATTATAGATATGTTGGACACGTATCAGCATCCCAAAGCTTAATTCCTGCTCGTACTCGAGTAGGTAAATGATAAAAACAGAATTTTTGATGTAGAATGCTGCCTAACATGTTCATCACATATACTTTTCTTTGTAGCATGGACATTTGGACTTTTATATGGTTCAAAGCAATAGTCTAGTTTTGACATGAAGACTTTAATACTCAAGCGTATCAACAAGCAACCATGTCTTTCAAAATATCAGCACTAAAGCAAGTTATCCCTAGCCCACTATGCTCAACCATTGACCCATTCATGAAACACACTGGAATACTAGCTATACCCAATGCTCAAGGACGATCATAGTGCCCCTCAGTTGGTGCTTTATAAAAGAAGATGGAGACTCAAGTAAAACTAAAAATAGCATAAAGTAAAAGAAAGGCCCTTCACAGAGGGAAGTAGGGATTTGCAGAGGTGCCAGAGCTCAAAGCGAAAATTGAGAGATAAAAACATTTTGGGAGGCATACTTTTCCCACCATCGAAAACGACGTAGAGTTCCCAACACTTTCCATGCTAAATATATCATAGGAGGTTCCCAAACAGAAAATAAAGTTTATTCCTTTTTCCACCATACTTTCACTTTCCATGGCTAACCGTATCCACGGGTGCCCTCCATACCAATACTTTCCAGGGAATTTATTATTTGACAACATAAAGTAAATTCATTTTTCATTTGGGGACTGGGCATCCCTAATACCTTTGTCGTACTCTCGTGCAATGACAAGTGAATAAACACTCATCGTGAGAATAACACATCTAGCATGTAAAACATCGGCCACCTCTCACCGCCTCGTGAGCGGTACGAGCACACAAAAGAGAAAATTATTTTGAAAATTAGATATGGCACATGCAAATTTTCTTAGAACGACACGGAAATACCGCGTATAGGTAGGTATAGTGGACTCATATGGAAAAACTGGTTTGAAGGGTTTTGGATGCACAAGTAGTGATCATACTTAGTGCAAAATGAAGGCTAGCAAAAAGATTGAGAAGCGTCCAACCAAGAAACAAAAAATCTCGTAAGTGAGCATTAAGCATAACTAACACTAAATAATGCACCACAAGTAGGATGTAATTTCATTGCATAACTTTTGACTTTCGTGCTTGCATGGTGAATCACAAACCTTAACACCAATATTCTTACTAAAGCATAATTACTCGTCAACATGACTCACATATCATATCGTCGTATCTCAAAACCATTACAAAGAACCAAGTTTATTTTGTCCAATGATCTTCATGAAAGTTTTTATTATATCCTCCTTGGATATCTATCACTTTGGGACTAATTTCATATGTTGCTTTTGATAATCTCAAACAAATATAAGTGAAGAAATGAGCATAATATTTCTTTTCTCTCAAAATAATTTAAGTGAAGCAAGAGAGAATTTCTTTAAAAAATTACTAACTCCAAAATAAATCTAAGTGAAGCATGAGAGCATTTCTTCAAAAATAACAAAGCACACCATGCTCAAAAAGATATAAGTGAAGCACTAGAGCAATTCCATGGCTCTAAAAATTTAAGTGAAGCATATGAGCATGCATAGCATAATTTTTGGCTGTCTCAAAAAGGTGTGTCCAGAAAGGATTCAAGACTTAAAACACAAAGCAAAACAAGCAAAGACTTATATCATGCAAGACGCTCCAAGCAAAACTCATAATATGTGACGAATACAAATATAGCTCCAAGTAAAATACCGATGGTTGTTAGAAGAAAGAGGGGATGCCACTCGGGGGCATCCCCAAACTTAGTTTCTTGCTACTTATTGAATATTATCTTGGGGTTCCTCGGGCAGCCCCAAGCTTAGCCTTTTGTTAATCTGTTTTCCTTCATCCATCTTAATATCACCCAAAACTTCAAAACTTCAATCACACAAAACTCAACAAAACCTTCGTGAGACTCGTTAGTATAAGAAAGCAAACCACTACTATAAGTATTGTTGCAAATCAATTCATATTTTATTTTTGCATTATATCTAGTGTATTCCAACTTTTCTATGGCAAAAACTCTTCAAAGAAAATCATAGAATCATCAAAACAAGCACACAACACAAAGAAAACAGAATATGTCAAAAACAGAACAGTCTGTAGCAATCTGGAAACTTCGAATACTTCTGTAAGTCCAAAAATTCTGAAAATTTAGGCAAACATTGACTATTTGTTTATTAAACTTATGTAGAAAGAATCAACTCAAAATCACTCTTCTGTTAAAAATGGGAATTATTTTCGTGAGTGCAAAAGTTTCTGTTTTTTAGCAAGATCAAATCAACTAATCATCCCAAAGGCGTTGCTTGGCACAAACACTAATTTAAACCACAAAAACACATCTTATCAGAGGCATAAATGGGTATTTTATTGAAAATAGCAAGAAAGCACAAAAAGCAAAAAGATACAAGTTGGGTTGCCTCCTAATGAGCGCTATTATTTTACGCCCCTAGCTAGGCATAATGCAAAGGATCTACGTGCTGTCATCTTTGTTTCTAGATCCATATGATGCCCTCATGATTGATTCATATGGTGGCCTAATTCTTTTTCTAGGGAAGTGTTCCATATCCTTCCTTAGTGGAAATTGAAATTTGATATTGCCTTCTTTCATATCAATCACGACACCAATAGTGTGTAGAAACGGTCTACCAAGTATAATTGGACAAGATGGATTGCAATCAGTATCAAGAACAATAAAATCTATGGGCACGTAATTCCTATTTTCAAGAATAAGAACATCATTAATTCTTCCCATAGGCTTTTAATAGTAGAATCCACCAAGTGCAATTTGATCATTCTTCAATATCGGTAAGACCAAGCACATCATATAAAGATTTCGGAATTGTAGAAACACTAGCACCCAAGTCACATAAAGCAAAACACTCATAATTTTTAATCTTTACATTGATGGTAGGTTCCCATTTATCATGTAATTTTCTAGGAATTGAAACTTCTAATTCCAAATTTTCTTCAAAAGCTTTCATCATAGCACCAACAATATGTTTAGTAAAAGCTTTATTTTGTTCATAAGCATGGGGTGAATTTATCATGGATTGCAACAAAGAAATACAATCAACCAAAGAGAAACTGCAATAATTGAAGTCTTTGTAATCCAAAATAGTGGGCACATCACTAGTTAAAGTTTTGACCTCTTCAAACCCACTTTTATTAATTTTCTCAACAAGATTTTCACCCTCTGAATTATTGGGACACCTTCTAGCTAAAGTTGACTCTTCTCCAGTCCCTTTTTCATCAATCTTAATTTTACTAAACAAAGAATCAATAGAAGAAACACCAATCATTTTAAGATCTTCATCACTTTTGTCTTCTAACAAGATTGGTTTGGTGGCCATTTGATTTACTAAAGTAGCTTGTGCATCGGATATTTTACCTAGAAAACTTTCAGCAAAAGCATACTTAGATTGGAGATTGCAAACTTCTATACTAATATCATCAAGTTGTTTTGTTATAGCATCTAGCACAACGGAGTGCTCCTTAAGTTCTTCTGTAAAATATTCATTATGCTCAAATTGTCTAGTCATATATTCTTTAGTACTTTTCTCAATTTCAAGCAAAATATTTGGGGTAAGGAACATCATAATATTTTCTTTGAGGGATCATGACTATGCAAACAAGAACACACTTAAAAACAGATCTGACAAGAAAACGGCGAATGAAAAAGACGGCGATAAAACGGTAAATTTTTGTGAAGTGGGGGAGGAAAATGAGAGGCAAATGGCAAATGATGTAAATTGCAAGGAGATGAGATTTGTGATTAGGAACCTGGTTGATGTTGATGA
This sequence comes from Triticum dicoccoides, assembly GCF_002162155.2. Taxonomy (NCBI): domain Eukaryota; kingdom Viridiplantae; phylum Streptophyta; class Magnoliopsida; order Poales; family Poaceae; genus Triticum; species Triticum dicoccoides. The sequence goes on along the minus strand of NC_041391.1, from coordinate 604,438,530 downwards.
TGTCACCCCAGCAACAGTGCGAGAAACTCCTTTTGATGTTTGCTTGAACTACGTCAATATTTCCCCAAAGAGGAAGGGATGATGCAGCACAGCAACGGTATGTATTTCCATCAGTGATGAGACCAAGGTTATCGAACCAGTAGGAGAACCATGCAACACCACGTAAAAAGCTCCTCCACACAAAGAACAAATACTCGCAAGCCGACGTAAGAGAGGGGTTGTCAATCCCTCACGGGTAAAAAGATAGATAAAATTGTAGTCGATTGGATAAATAGATCTTGCGGGAACGCGAGATAAAATAAATTACTAAAAATTGCAGCAAGGTATTTTTGTATTTTTCGTTTAATAGAACTGAAAATAAAAGAAAATAAAATTAGACCATGAAGGCAAATATATTAAAGAAGAGACTTGGGGGCCGTAGGTTTCACTAGTGGCTTCTCTCGAGAAAAATAGCAAACGGTGGATAAACTAATTACTGTTAGGCAATTGATAGAACTTCAAATACTCATGACGATATCCAGGAAATGATCATTATATAGGCATCACGTCCAAGATTAGTAGACCGACTCCTGCCTACATCTACTACTATTACTCCACACATCGACCGCTATCCAGCATGCATCTAGTGTATTAAGTTCATGGAAAAATGGAGTAATGCAATAAGAACGATGATATGATGTAGACAATATCCATTTATGTAGAAATAGACCCCATCTTGTTATCCTTAATAGCAATGATACATACGTGTCGGTTCCCCTTCTATCACTGGGATCAAGCACCGTAAGATCGAACCCATCACAAAGCACCTCTTCCCAGTGCAACATAAATAGATCAAGCTGACCAAATAAAACCCAAATATCGGAGAAGAAATACGAGGCTATAAGCAATCATGCATAAGAGATCAAAGAAGACTCAAATAACTTTCATGGATAAAAACATAGATCTGATCATAAACCCAAAGTTCATCGGATCCCAACAAACACACCGCAAAAAGAGTTACATCATATGGATCTCCAAGAGACCATTGTATTGAGAATCAAGAGAGAGAGAGAGAGAGAGAGCAAGCCATCTAGCTACTAACTACGGACATGTAGGTCTACAATGAACTACTCACGCATCATCGGAGAGGCACCAATGGACATGATGAACCCCTCTGTGATGGTGTTTAGCTTGGATCTGGTGGTTCTAGAACTTGCGGTGGCTGGAATTGATTTTCGTCGACTCCCCTAGGGTTTCTGGAATATTGGGGTATTTATAGACCAAAGAGGTGGTGTGGGAGGCCATCGATGTGGGCATAACCCACCTGGGCGCGCCCTGGTGGGTTGTGCCCCCGTAGGGGCACCCCTCTGGTACTTCTTAGGCCCATCTTGTGTCTTCTAGTCCAGAAAAATCCACAAAAAGTTTCGCTGCATTTGGACTCCGTTTGGTATTGATTTCCTATGATGTAAAAAACAAGCAGAAAACAGCAACTAAAACTGGGCACTATGTCAATAGGTTAGTACCAAAAATGATATAAAATGATTATAAAATAATTGTAAAATATCTGAGAATGATAAAATAACAACATGGTACAATCAAAAATTATAGATACGTTGGAGACGTATCATCGCGTTGCTGCTGCTGCTCCGGCTCTCGCTCGCGCTGCTGCTGCTGCTGCTCCGGCCCTTGCTCGCTCACTCGCGCTACTTCTCTACTCTCCCCCTCGCTCGTGTTGCTGCTCTACTCTTGCTCTCGCTTGCACTGCTAATACTGGTTGTAGCGACCAGACCTCAAACAGTCTAGTCTCTGTGCATCAGTGTCATCCCTGGATCGGTAATGCTGACACGCACAGTACTCGAGGATTTATAACAGAGTTTCAATCACACACTTATTACATCGAATGTCTCAAAAGAGAACTTATTACAATAATATGGCTTAAGGCCATCTAAAAACGATAACAGCGGAAGGCTTGGAAGATAAAGTGAGTCAATCAACTCCAACGGCATAGTTGAGTGAACAACAACGACCTATGGCACCTTACTCGTCGTCTGAAAACTCTGCAACATGAAATGTTGCAGCCCGAAACGGGTCAGCACATGGAATATGCTGGCAATGTAACACAAAAGAGTAATGAACAGAATGAATGCTATCACTACAAGCATATATGGCTGGTGGAAAGCTCTATGGTTACGGTTTTTGCATAAAGCCAATTTTTTCCTACAACAAAGGAATAAATTTTATTTAACTATCATGGTGGTTGATAAGGTTCCTCCAACTCAATCCCAATTAAGCATCATCATTAAACCCAACAAATTAATTTTAGAGTGATGAGATCAACATGATAATCCAAGAACCAGGTACTCAAGATGTCCATAACTGGGGACACGGCAAACCATGATTAGTTTGTACACTCTGCAGAGGTTTGCGCACTTTTCCCCAAAAGACTCGAACACATCCATGATCGGAGATTCGAGACATAGTCTTTCTGAAGCATTAACTCCCTACTCTGGGTAGATAGTACCACCTACAACCCACTATATCTGCTAGTCTACCTCTTCAAGTGCTTCGCGCCACTTACTCAACTACGCCAGAGCCCATATTGGTTTGTGGTTGCACACGGAAGTTTCTAGCATGAATAATCTTATGATCCCTTTGAGCCTGAGTGGCGAACCGTAAGATGATCACACGGGTACTCTGGGATATCCTAGGACGACTCTGGATTCTCCAGGTGCCCGGGCAAACCACTGGGTACTCCAGGGTGCCTCAACCAATCCACCCAGATGTGTATTTAAGTAGCCACCTTAAGTTAACCATTAATTAACAATACTCACATCTGTCATGGATACACTCACCCAATCCACGTCTACGAGCATAGCATAGCAATATAAGCATACCATAGAAGTAACTCCCAAAGGTTTGATAATAAACAGGGCAATAGGTTCTACCTCATCATCTACTTCCCAAACCCACATGTTATTCAGATCCTAACCATGCAATGTTTGAGGATTTATCTACTGCATAAAAATTGGGTAATAAAGAGGTATGATCAAAGTGTTACTTGCCTTGCTGATGATCCGCAAAACCTAGAGACTCGTAGTAGCACGCTTCGCACTCCGGGTACTCTATCGCAAACAAATAGTAAGATACATAAGCACTCAACTAGAAGCACGGGTAAAACTCAAATAAAAGATCTAACCAGAAAGTTCAACTGAAGAACTCCAGTTTGCAAAAAGAATCAAATCAAACGGAGCAACGAAACTCAAACTACGAAAGAAACAAGATTCTTTACTAATCTAGACTAAAGTCAAATTTTATAGTACCAAAATCTTCTTCAAGTTGGTTAAAGAGAAAGAGGGCTTCAAGACAAAGATCTAGGCGCTTGAATCACCTGATTCAGATAAACGAGCGAAAAGATAAACTAAAACGAAGATCAGGGCAGAAATTGCGATCGAAGATAATCGCGGAAAACCCCGGAAAATAAAATGCGACGAATAGGCTAACGAACGAATGTTCGCCGTTTGTGGCTAACAGACGAAAAATGTTCCTTAAAAACGAACGTATAGGTGAATGTCCACTATTTAACTAAACCGAAAAAACCGAACCGAAACTAAAAAACGAATCTAGGGTTTCTAAAAAAACGATCGGTTTTCCTAAGAAAACTGGCGGCGGCTACCTCGGCGGGCGGGACGGCGGCGGCGGCACTCCGGCAGTGGGGCGAGGTCGGCGGCGGCGGGAGGCGACGGGCGGCGGCGACTTGCGGCGGCGGTGTGATGCGGCGGCGACGGCGGCTGGCGGCGGCGCGTAGGTCGAGGCGGGGTGGTGGGGCGGCCTATAAGGCCGGCCGGGTCGGAGTCCTAGCCGGACACGGCCCGGTTAGGTTGGTTAGTTTTTTTCTTTTTTAAAAAAATCCTGACGCAGAAAAACTGACGAACGAAATACTAAACGGAGTCCAAAAATTCCCGAAATAAATTTTCACGGTCCTCTAATAATATTGCGGACAAAGTGAACATTTATTTGGGCCTCTAATGCAATTTTGAAAAATGCATTTTTTTTCTAATTCAAATAAAATAGCAATAAACTCCGAATAAAAATCTTATTTGATTTTAATATTTTTCCTCCAATATTTCTTTATTTTGGATAAGTCATTTTATCCCCTCTTTTTTATTTTCATATAAGAAATATTTGAAGAGAAAAATAATTAAAACCAAATGATCCTCTTTTAAAAATTTGAGAAAACTCAAATATGAAAATAACGAAATCCCCAACTCTCTCTGTGGGTCCTTGAGTTGCATAGAATTTCTAGGATCAACCAAAAATGCAATAAAATATGATATGCAATGATGATCTAATGTATAACATTCCAAATTGAAAATTTGGGATGTTACAAACCTACCCCCCTTAAGATGAATCTCGCCCTCGAGATTCGGGTTGGCTAGAAAATAGGTGCGGGTGGTCCTTCCGTAGGTCTTCCTCTCGTTCCCAGGTGGCTTCATCCTTGGTATGGTGGCTCCACTGAACTTTGCAGAACTTGATAACCTTGTTGCGTGTGACTCGGCTGGCAAACTCGAGAATCCTCACTGGTTTCTCCTCGTAGGTCAAATCGCTATCCAACTGAATCGCTTCCAGTGGCAGTGTATCTCTAAGAGGAATATCGGCCATCTCTGTGTGGCACTTCTCCAACTGGGAAACGTGAAACACATCATGAACTCCTGACAATCCTTCTGGCAACTCCAACTTGTAAGCAATCTCTCCCATACGCTCCAAAACTTTGTATGGTCCCATAAAACGTGGCGCTAACTTTCCCTTAACTCCAAAGAGCTTAACTCCTCGAAGTGGGGACACACGAAGGTATACTCTGTCTCCGACTTCGTAAACTGTCTCCTTGTCTTTAGAATCCGCATAGCTCTTCTGCTTGGACTGGGCTACCTTGAGTCTAACACGAATTGGTTTAACCTTCTCTTCAGACTCCTTAATCAAATCGGGTCCAAACAACTGATGGTCTCCAACTTCATCCCATCACAACGGTGTCCTGCACCTCCTTCCGTACAAAGCTTCGAAAGGGGCCATCTTCAAACTGGCTTGTTAACTGTTGTTGTAAGAGAATTCTGCATACGGCAGATTGTCATCCCAACTAGATCCATAATCTAGCGCACATGCTCTCAACATGTCCTCCAGAATCTGATTGACTCTCTTGGTCTGTCCATCTGTCTTTGGATGAAAGTTTGTACTGAACTCTAGCCTGGTACCCAAAGTCTCATGCAACTGATTCCAAAACTTTGAGGTAAACTGGGTTCCTCTATCTGATACAATGGTCCTCGGAACTCTATGCAGACATACGATCCTAGTCATGTATATCTTTGCCAACTTAGCACTGGTATAAGTGGTCTTCACTGGGATGAAATGAGCTACCTTCGTCAACCGATCGACTACAACCCATATCGAGCCATAGCCTGCACGAGTCCTGGGAAAACCCGTAATAAAATCCATACCTAGCTTATCCCACTTCCATTCGGGTATCGGCAATGGCTGTAGCAATTCTGCTGGCTTCTGATGCTCTGCCTTTACTCTCTGACATATACTGCTACATACTCCGCAATATCCTTCTTCATTCTGGTTCACCAAAAACTGTCCTTCAAATCCAGATACATCTTGGTATCTCCTGGGTGAATCAAATATGGCGAATCATGGGCCTCCTACAAAATCAACTTCCTGATCTCTGGGTCACTAGGCACATATACTCGATCCTCAAACCATAGGGTATCGTGCCCATCCTCACGAAACCTTGTAGCCTTTCCTTTGCTCATCATTTCCTTTATCTCGGCGATCTCTTTGTCAGTCTTCTGAGCTTCCCTGATCTTATCCATCAAGGTAGACTGAATTTCCAATGCTGCTACATAGCCTCTCGGAACTATTTCCAAACATAGCTCACAAAGATCCTCTGCCAACTCCTTGGGTAATCCTCCGGTCATAAGTGTGTTGACATGACTCTTGCGACTCAACGCATCGGCTACTACATTAGCCTTCCCGGGATGATAGTGTAACTTCATATCATAATCTTTGATGAGCTCCAACCATCTCTTCTGCCTGAGATTCAACTCCTTCTGTGTGAAGATATACTTCAAACTCTTGTGATCCGTATACACCTCACAATGGTTTCTGATGAGAAAATGTCTCCATGTCTTCAACACATGCACTACGGCTGCTAGCTCCAAATCATGTGTGGCATAATTTAGCTCATGAGATTTAAGCTGTCGTGAGGCATATGAAACAACTCTTCCCTCCTGCATAAGCACTGCTCAAAGCCCTCGACGAGAAGCATCGCAATACACTTGATAATCCTTGCATTGATCTGGAAGAATCAACACTGGGGCTGTAACCAAACGTTTCTTCAACTCCTGAAAACTAGCCTCACATTCCTCAGTCCAATTGAACTTGGTGTCCATCTTCAACAACTCCATCATGGGCTTTGCAATCTTAGAGAAATTCTCAATGAACCTTCTGTAGTATCCTGCGAGTCCAAGAAAACTCCGGATCTCTCCAACCGACGTGGGTGATACCCATTTAGTCACAGTGACAACCTTGGTGGGGTCTACTGCTATTCCTTCTCCGGATATAACATGTCCGAGGAATCCAACTTCCTTCAACCAAAACTCACAGTTGCTGAACTTGGCATATAACTGATGTTCTCTGAGCCTCTCAAGTACCAAACGCAAATGCTCCTTATGCTCCTATTCATTCTTTGAGTAGACCAAAATATCATCAATGAACACCACGACGAACTTATCCAAAAACTCCATAAACACCTTGTTCATCATGTTCATGAAATAGGTAGGCGCGTTAGTCAGACCAAATGACATAACGGTATATTCATATAGCCTGTACCTTGTGGTAAAAGCTGTCTTAGGTACATCCTGCTCTCGAATCTTTAGCTGGTGGTATCCTGATCATAGATCGATCTTGGAAAATACTTTAGCTCCTTGCAACTGGTCAAATAAATCATTAATCATCAGCAGTGGGTACTTGTTCTTGATCGTCACATCATTCAACCCACGATAATCAACAACCATCCTCAACGATCCATCCTTCTTCTCCACTAGAAGCACTGGTGATCCCCAAGGTGATGAACTTGGGCGAATATAGCCTTTATCCAGTAAGTTCTTAATCTGCTTCTTAATTTCTTCCAAATCCTTTGCGGGCATCCGATACGGTCTCTTAGATATTGGCCCTGTGCCTGGCAAAAGCTCAATCAAAAACTCAATGTCTCTATCCGGTGGCATGCCTGGCAAAACCTCTGGAAATACATCAGGGAAATCCTTCACCACTGGTACTTCCTCCTATACAACTCCTGATAAGGAATTCACTTGAGTCCTCTTAGGCACATGCCAGGATACATACTTAATCCTTCTTCCTTCTGGGGTAGTGAGCAAAATCGACTTACTGGCGCAGTCGATGCTCCCTCCATACTTTGATAACCAATCCATGCCTAATATTACATCCAGTCCTTGTGACTCCAATACTATTAGGTCTGAGGGGAACATGTAGTTACCAATCCTTAATGGTAACCGATCACACCATAGGCTAGCCATATACTCAGCTCCTGGCGAGGTTACTAACATGGGTGACCTAAGGGCTTGGGTTGGCAAGTTATACTTATCCACAAATCCCCTTGATATGTATGAATGTGATGCACCAGTATCAAAAAGAACGATTGCAGTAAATTACTTAACCAAAAACTTACCTATAACTGCATCGGGTTGCGCTTCAACCTCCTCCATGGTAACGTGGTTCACTTGTCCCCTGTTGAAAGGGTTGGGCTTCTTCCCAGAGCTTCCATTGCCATTTCCATTCTTTGCTTCAGAACACTCCGTAGCGTAATGTCCATTATTCCCACACTTGAAACAAGTAATGTGACTTAGATCCTTCTTGGCGGGAATTGCTGGGTTAGAACGGCTCTATCCGTTGCTTCCTCCATTCCCATTCCCATTCTTGGGGCCACTATGGTTATGTGAACTTCCTCCATTGGAGTTATGGCCTCCATGGTTATGGTGAATGTGTCCTCCCGAGTTCGGGGTAAAACGGGGCCTCTGCTGAGCTCCTGAATTCTACTTCCCTTGTCCATACTTCCTCTTGCGGTTGTCTATCTGCTGCTGCTTCCCTTCTATCATGAGAGCTCTATCTACCAACTCCTAGTAGTTGTTGAATGTTGCCACCATCAACTGCATACTTAGCTCATCATTCAGTCCTTCCAGAAACTTCTCCTACTTAGCGGCATCTGTAGCTACGTCATCAGGGGCATAACGTGCTAACTTACTAAAATCATCCACATACTGGCCCACTGTGTGTCCTCCTTGGCGCAAATTGTGAAACTCATGCTTCTTCATGGCCATAGCTCCTGCTGAAACATGGGTAGTGTGGAAAGCCTGCTGAAACTAGTCCCATGTAACCGTGTCAATAGGGTAAGTGGCTGTGAAATTCTCCAACCATGATGTTGCGGGTCCATCAAGCTGATGTGCGGCAAAACGCACTCTCTCCGCATCTGTGCATCCTGCAGTGGTCAGCTCCCTTCCAATCTTGCGGAGCCAATCATCTGCAACAATCGGCTCGGTGCTACTAGAGAACACCGGCGGATTCAGCCTTAGTAAATGGGCTAAGTGATCAACAGGTGGTGGTGGTGGTGGGTTGTTGTTCCCCTGGTTCTGATTCTGAACTAGTAGTTGCATCAGGGTATTCTGCTACTGGATCAACTGAGTGAGCTCCGGTGGGAAAGCAAATCCATTTTCACGTCTCGAAGGCATCTGATGGGTTTAGAAAAGGTGAGAAAATAGAATAGAATGAGGTCTAAAGGGAAAACACTACCCATATGCACATGAGAGAAACACAATCATATCACTTCAATCAATTCAAACAAGGGCATACAATCGGTCTAACTATCGCTACAAAAGTGCTCAGACTATACCATATACATGGGGGAATACTACTACTGATGTGGTGGTCTACTAGAAGTTTTAATCGGTGGAAGACTCCATGATATCTGCTCCAGCTTCATCAACATAGTCATCATCACTGTCGTCAGGGTCTGAGTTGGTATCGTCGATGATGATGTAGTCCTCCGAACGAATGTCCTTGGAATCGTCCTCATCTCCTCCTGGCGCGGGGTCTCCCATGAATACTCCTAGCTTCCTTGTCAAATCGTCATTCTTCTCCACGAGTATCGTCATTTCCTCTTCATATCCATCGCGTGTAGACTTGAGTTCTTCCTCCAGCTCCGTGATCCTGATCATTGCCTTCTTCAGATCTATCATGCCTACGCACATCTAGTTCTCCTAGCAATGAATGTGCTGGTTTAACTCCTGGATGAAAGCTGCAATGGATCTATCCCTCCTGGTGCTGATCATCTCCCATTGCTCATCTCGGCACCCACAAATCTGGTAGATAGTATCCCTGAGATCCTTGTGGTAAACTTCTCCAATGCGTCCCATAGTGATGTGGGCTGCCATGCTCTTTCCTAGACTCCAGGTTGGTGCATCAAAGGAAAACTCTATGGGCTTAGTGACTGGCATGAACATCCTTCCTGGAACTTGAACTCGAATCATCCAGCCCTCCTCTTTTGGTAAAGTGGCGATGTAGGTCTCTATGAAGCTTGGTATTCCAATGTTCAGGTACCTAGTAACTTCCTTCATGTGTCGTCCAAAAGGAGTGTCATCATCCGGTGTGTAAACTTGTTCCTTGCATCCTCCATCCTATAGAGTGGAAAATAGGAGAGGAGTCAGAAATGAGAAGACAGGAGTGACCTATGGTTTTAGCTTAGTGGTCGTGGCCTACAGTCAGCGTGTGCTCTGAGACCATCTTGGAGCAACCAGACCTCAAACAGACTAGTCTCTGTGCATTAGTGTTATCCCTGGATCGGTAATGCTGACACGCACAGTACTCGAGGATTTATAACAGAGTTTCAATCACACACTTATTACATTGAATGTCTCAAAGGAGAACTTATTACAATAATATGGCTTAAGGCCATCTGAAAACGATAACAGCGGAAGGCTTGGAAGATAAAGTGAGTCCATCAACTCCAACGGCATAGCTGAGTGAACGGCAACGACCTATGGCACCTTACTCGTCGTCTGAAAAGTCCGCAACATGAAATGTTGCAGCCCGGAATGGGTCAGCACATGGAATATGCTGGAAATGTAACACAAAAGAGTAATGAACAGAATGAATGCTATCACTACATGCATATATGGCTGGTGGAAAGCTCTATGGTTACGGTTTTTGCGTAAAGCCAATTTTTCCCAACAACAAAGGAATAAATTTTATTTAACTATCATGGTGGTTGATAAACATTGAGAAGGTTCCTCCAACTCAATCCCAATTAAGCACCATCATTAAACCCACCAAATTAATTTTAGAGTGATGAGATCAACATGATAATCCAAGAACCAGATACTCAAGATGTCCATAACCGGGGACATGGCTAACCATGATTAGTTTGTACACTCAACAGAGGTTTGCGCACTTTTTCCCAAAAGACTCGAACACATCCATGATCGGAGATCAGGCATAGTCTTTCTGAAGCATTAACTCCCTACTCTGGGTAGACAGTACCACCTACAACCCACTACATCTGCTAGTCTACCACTTGAAGAGCTTCACGCAACTTACTCAACTACGCCAGAGCCCATATTGGCTTGTGGCTGCACACGGAAGTTTCTAGCATGAATAATCTTATGATCCCTTTGAGCCTGGGTGGCAAACCGTAGGATGATCACACGGGTACTCCAGGATATCCTAGGACAACTCTAGATTCTCCAGGTGCCCGGGCAAACCACTGGGTACTCCAGGGTGCCTCAACCAATCCACCCAGATGTGTATTTAAGTAGCCACCTTAATTTACCATTAATTAACAATACTCACATCTGTCATGGATACACTCACGCAATCCACGTCTATGAGCATAGCATAGCAATATAAGCATAATGTTGAATTAACTCCCAAAGGTTTGGTAATAAACAGGGCAATAGGTTCTACCTCACATCTACTTCCCAAACCCACATGTTATTCAGATCCTAACCATGCAATGTTTGAGGATTGATCTAATGCATAAAAACTGGGTAATAAAGAGTATGATCAAACTGTTACTTGCCTTGCTGATGATCCACAAAACCTAAAGACTCATAGTAGCACGCTTCACACTCTGGGTACTCTATCGCAAACAAACAGTAACATACATAAGCACTCAACTATAAGCACCGGTAATACTAAAATAAAAGATCTATCCAGAAAGTTCAACTGAAGAACTCCGGTATGCAGAAAAAATCAAATCAAACGGAGCAACGAAACTCAAACTATGAAAGAAACAAGATTCGTTTACTAATCTAGACCAAAGTCAAATTTTATAGTACCAAAATCTTGTTCAAGTTGGTTAAACAGAAAGAGGGCTTTGAGACGAACATCTAGGCGCTTGAATTACCTGATTTAGATAAATGAGCGAAAAGATAAACTAAAACAAAGATCAGGGCACAAATCGCGATCGAAAATAATCGCGGAAAAACCCTCGAAAATAAAACGCGATGAAGAGGCTAACGAATGAACATTCACTGTTTGCGGCTAATGAACGAACAATGTTTGTTAAAAAAGAACGTACGGGTGAACATCCGCTATTTAACTAAACCGGGAAAAACCGAACCGAAACTAAAAAAATGAATCTAGGGCACAATCGGTTTTGGCGGCGGCGGCTGTCGGTGTCAAAACCGGCGGATCTCGGGTAGGGGGTCCCGAACTGTGCGTCTAAGGCTAATGGTAACAGGAGACTGGGGACATGATATTTTACCCAGGTTCGGGCCCTCTCAATGGAGGTAATACCCTACTTCCTGCTTGATTGATCTTGATGATATGAGTATTACAAGAGTTGACCTACCACGAGATCATAGAGGCTAAACAGTAGAAGCTAGCCTATGGTATGATTGTTGTTGTCCTACGGACTAAACCCTCCGTTTGTATAGACACCGGAGGGGGCTAGGGTTACACAGAGTCGGTTACAGAGAAGGAGATCTATCATACGAATCGCCAAGCTTGCCTTCCACGCAGAGGAGAGTCCCATCCGGACATGCGACGAAGTCTTCAATCTTGTATCTTCATAGTCCAATAGTCCGGCCAAAGTACATAGTCTGGCTGTTTGGATACCCCCTTATCCAGGAATCCCTCAGTAGCCCCTGAACCAGGCTTCAATGACGATGAGTCCGACGCGCAGATTGTCTTCGGCATTACAAGGTGGGTTCCATCTCCGAATACTTCAAGATAAATTCCGAACACAAGGACCGTGTCCGGCTCTGCAAGACAAATTTCACATACCGCCGTAGAGAGAATAATAATCCATGAATCTAATCTGCTGACAACTCTTCGAAGCGTGACATCACACCACGGCACGGCTTTTATTCGAAGCGTTTTTATAACCAGCTACCGCACACATTGCGAGGCGGTTTATTTGGCATGTCTTGTCAAAGCAGAGATCGTGTCCCCCTTATCACGGGATTCTCATCAATACGGGTATGGGTAACCCCACCACGCCTGTTGGCGTGACTCCGTGTTTTTAGGAAAGTCCCAAACGTTCACGTTGGGGACGCTTGATATCCTCCCCCTTTATAGAGGGGTCAAGGCCTATCCCTTTCTTACCATGCTTGTGCTTTCCTGCCCCTCGAGTTCCAACACCTGAAGCTCAAGCTTAGGTACTTCGGATCTTCAATCATGTCTGGATCCAACCTTCAAGTTCGGTGGATGGCCTCCTATGTCATAGAGGAGGACGTTGCGAAGCTCAGGGAGGCCAGATATTTGACCGCCAATGTCAAGCACAGGCTACCCACCCCCGAGAAGATCATCCCCACTCTCGAACCCAACGAGAGTGTCGTATTTGTTTCTCACTTCCTCCGAGGTTTGGGCTTGACCCTTGTTCCCTTCGTGAGAGGGCTCATGTTCTACTACGGGCTAGATTTTCACGATCTAGCTCCGGATTCCATCCTCCACATCTCGTCGTTTATAGTCGTGTGTGAAGCCTTCCTCCACATCACCCCACAGTTTGGCCTATGGCTCAAGACCTTCAATGTGAAGCCGAAGGTGATTGAGGGGTGACACGCAGAGTGCGGAGGTGCTGCAATAAGCAGAAACGCCGATGTTCCATGGCCAGAAGGTGCCTTCCCGGAGGTGTCAGATCTGTGGCAATGGAGGTGGTTCCACGTCACAGCTCCCCGAGGCACAACGTGGGCGGATGCCCCTGCCTTCCGCTCGGGTCCCCCGCCTCAACTGGCATCATGGACCAATTTGGGACTGGATTGGGGGCCTGCTAATGATGTACCAACATTGTAGAGCCGTATTCAGGAGCTTCTTGAGAGGGATATTGATCGTGTCAGAATCATTGAGGTAATGCTGGTTTGGCGGATCCTGTCGTGCAAGCGTCGGCCTCTCCGGATGTGGGATTTCAATCCGGAAGGTCCACAAACCATCCAGCACTTCTTTGGCATGATGCTCGAAGGGATGTATAAGTTATTCTTCGGACCACAAGTGAGGTGTCCGGACACCACCGAGGATGCGGGGCTGAGCTACCACCGCCCAGATACCCAAGTAAGTAACCCTGTAACCAAACACTTCGCATATGCTTAATACAACATTATTCTGAAAACTTGTCCGCGGCCAGGATTGGCTTAGCAAGGCGGAGAGAATCAGGTGTCCGGGCCCATTTCCCGAAGGCTCGCCTAGTCCTGCAATAGCCAGGATGCTTAAGCGCGCATTGGGACAAGTGCCCTCGGGGAAAGGGGAAGAGAAGAATAGAGGAGCCGAACTCCACACGCTGCACATCCAAACCGGGGGAATTACTGTCTCGTGAAGGAGGATAATCAGGAGGTTCTTCCAAGGTTCCCTCCCCTCGCGGGAAGAAAAGGGCTTCCTCCAAAGATTTGGAGACGGAGGTACCTAAGCAAGGGAAGAAAGCTTCACCAGGGGGCCCTGCCCCGAAGGGCGTCCTCACCGCGTCGTGCCCGCAAACGGGCCAGCCCTCCACCGAGCTGTAAGTTAATGATAAACAAGAAGCTATTGCTTTTTCCTCTAAGAACAATAACCAGGATCTATTTTTTGCAGTCTGGCTAGTAGCTCGTCTCAACAGGGTTCGTCTTCGGGGGATCTTCTTCCGGAGATGATGGAGAGTGAAACCCCACCTGCCTCTCCGCCCCACGGGGTAGGCGACCCTGAGGTGTCATCACGGAGGAGCCCAGATCCGATGAGGCCAGAAGCTGACACTTCGGCCGCCCCAAGCCTGGTGCATTCGTCCCCCTTGGAGGGCGATGAGAAGGCTCCGGAACAGTCCGGTGCCCGGCCGAACACGCTGACGGGTCTCCTGGAGCAAGCTGCTCTCTCAGAGGGTCACCGTACGCTAATGGGTACGGTGTTCGAGAAGATTTCATCCGCCACAAGCGGGTTAAATGAAGCCTTTGGACGTTTGCTCAAGGGCTTCGAGGGACGCGATAAAATACATAATTTTTGATTGTTCCGCACGCGCTAGGTGTGCTCTATATAGATAGTAGCCCCTGAGACTCTGGTTGCCAGCCCTAGGCAGCAAACGGAGGATCACACTCTCAGGTAATGATCATACTGCATTCATGCGCAGGTGGCTAAGAGTCCAGCGATAGACCGGAATTCTGAATTCGCCGAACTGAGGCGACAGATTGATGTGGTGGATACCGACATCACGTTTGTAAATAAGCGGCTTGACGAGTCACAGAGTATTCGCTCATTTTTTCCTCATTTGTTTTAGGAAATATGAAGAGAATTGTAATATTAATATGATATGATGTAGCTGCAGGCGGAGCTGCTGCCATTGAGGCCCTAAGGGCGGAACTTGTCCTGGCCAAAGAACAAGCCCGGGGTAGCAATGCGGCTGCCCTAAAGGAAGCCGAAGACTTGAGAGCCGAACAGGCTGGTCATCGCCAAAGCGAAGTAAAGATAGCCCAGATGGCTGTGGAGCTGAGGGACGCCGCCGGCCGGTATGAGCTTCTTGAGAAGGAGAATCAGGCAAAGGCGGTTGACCTGAAGAAGACGCTGAATGCGGCTAAAGAGACGTGCTCTGAAATTAGAGACGCGTGGGAGGAACTTCGACAAGCCAGAGAAATCGCGGCTGGAAATCCCTATTTATTGCGGATGAAGTTCTTAGATTCAAAGTATGCTCCTTTGGATCAACTTTGGAGCGTTGCAGATGAGTATGCGGACTTGGCGAAAAGTACGGCTGATGCGACCAAGTTATTCAAGGATCATAAAGACAATGAAACAGAAAGGCTATTCTGGTCGCAATTTAGCGCTCCAATGCGCTCATTGCCATTGAGTGAGAAGATGGCCGCTATAGCTGAGCTCCATAGGTTGTCCGGACTTGCAATGAGGTCTGTAATAGACCATCTATGGCCAAAGGGACCGAGGTCGGACAGTTACTTTGGTTTACTGCAGCAACTGTTTGGCACCAGATCATGGATCAATGTCGTGAAGAGGTCGGCGTGCATAGAGGGTGTGCGGATGGCTCTTGCCCGTGTTAAGACATATTGGGTAGATATGGAGGCCACCAGCATTGCAACCTAGGGTCCGGTAGGAAGCCAAGACCCAGCCGAGCACTATTTTGAGCAGGTCCTAGAAGGTGCCTGTAGAATAGAGGCTCAGTGCTCGAAGAATGTCGTGTTCGAGTGACAAATCGATTAATTGTAAACAATTATATGTGAAATATAGAGGTTGTGTTTATACTTTTGCCTGAAAGTGTTATAATGCCTCCTGTGCGGCCGTTTATGTATTCATATAACTTGAAACTTAGCAGTCGTTGGCTTTAGCCCCCACGCATATAATGCGGGGTTGTTTAAAAAATATATGCGTAATCACACTTAATCCAACGTCTTGGTCCGTTAAGGAGGTGATCGCACGTCGAACCAGGCAACCGGACTATATAGCTGTAACACTTTCACTTAGCCATAGGAGTTTAATGGTGGGGCTACTAAGTAGCCCCTAGTACATCCGCGTGCATCTGTATAAGGGCACGTATGTACGTGACCGGGAAACGGTCCTTCGTTAATGCAGAGGAATCCTATAGATCTCGGTGAGTCTTCGAGTGGTTGACCAGTCTCTCGCTGTATCATGACAGTCAGTTTTCGGCTTTCTCTACTAAGGTGCTCATCCGAATAACCAGGGCACAATCGCAGTAGTTCTCCTTTGGCCGCCTTAGCTGATAGAACGGAACATAAGGCAGCAAACCCAGGAGCCGGGCAAACCCAACATTTGACCAAAGACATGATTCGGAGTTGATGCATATAAGGCCTAACTCGCGACGCCGAACACTCTCGAAGGTATTCAGACTTTATAACATATACGGGGCTGAGCAACGCCCTTGATTATGAACCCTGTATTTCCAGGAACGTGCATCGATCTGTTATGGCGAAATGCCTATAACGCCAGTATCCGCTGTGGGCGTATTAAAATACCCACGGGATGTCAAGCAACAAAATACAATAAAGAAGGTTTACACAGGGGCTTAATCTAAAGAGAAACCTTTGAGCGGGGCCCTACTGCGCGTCTCCGCCTTTGTCTCCGTTGTGTCATATCCTGGAAGGGTGTCGCACGAATAGTGTCTGTAAAAACGAAAACCCATAAAAAGGAGTAAGCGTGCGAGAAGTTAGTTATTCTCTATGGATGTTAGAAATACGAGATATTTGCCTATTAATGAGGTGACCGAATTGTGGGCTTTATTACATTTTTGCAGCCCCTGGTATCATTTATGGGGATATATGTATAGCACCCAGCTCAGGGTTATCCGGGTTGTTGTTGAAGATGGTGCACTGGACTCGTCTAACCGTGTCCATGGTCTTGACGACCAATCATGCGTTCTGGTGGGAGAGGCCGCTTAATGTCCGGCTACAAGAGCCGCCGCATACTGCTCTGTGTTTCCGCTAACAGTTATGACGCCACGTGGACCGGGCATCTTAAGTTTAAGGCAGGCGTAGTTCGGTATTGGTTAAAGCAAATGAAGGCCGTTCTTCCGAGTAATGCATGATAACCGCTGCTGAATGGAGCGATGTCGAAGAGTAGTTCCTTGCTTCTAAAGTTGTTGGGAGAACCGAATGTTACGTTTAATACGAGGGAGCCCTAGTAGTGGGCCTCAACGCCTGGTATTACTCTGTTAAAGGTGGTGTTACTTTGGCTTATTCTGGATGGGTCTATCCCCATCTTGCGGACGGTGTCCTTATATATCAGATTAAGACTACTGACGCCGTCCATTAGGACTCGAGTGAGATGGTATCCATCAATTATTGGGTAGAGCACCAAGGCAGCCGATCCTCCGTGCCGGATACTGGCCGGGTGGTCCCTGTGATCAAAAGTGATCGGGCAGGCCGCCCAAGGGTTGAATTTAGGGGCCACGAACTCCGTGCAAGTTGTGTGGACCATGTTTACTGTTTTCACTTCTAGTGGGAATTTTCTCTGTCCCCCCGTGTTCAGCTGGCAAGGCTCATCCTCGTCTTCACTTGGCGTTTCCCTTCCCTTGTGTTCGGCGTTTAACTTGTTGGCATGCTTGAAGACCCAACATTCTCTGTGAGTATGATTTGCAGGTTTTTCAGAGGTGCCATGGATTTGGCACAATCTGTCCAGGACTTTATTCAGGCCGGACGGTCCCTCTTTACTGCCCTTAAATGGCTTCTTTCCTTGACCGGGTCGAGAGCCCCTGATTCCGGCGTTGACCACCATGTTGTCCGGACTATCGTCATTGTTCTGACGCTTGTGCTTAGTGCGCCATGGCTTCCCATTGCCATCTCGAATTTCGGATGTGCCTGGGTCACTGGTGCCTCGATGGGCCAACCAGCTGTCTTCGCCCGCGCAAAAGCGGGTCATAAGGCTTGTTAAGGCCGCCATCGTCCTTGGCTTTTCTTGGCCGAGGTGTCTGGCAAGCCACTCGTCCAGATACTATGTTTGAAGGCCGCTAAGGCTTCGGCATCCGGACAGTCAACAATTTGATTCTTCTTAGTGAGAAATCTGTTCCAAAGCTTACAGGCGGACTCTCTGGGCTGTTGTATTATGTGACTTAAATCATCTGCATCCGGAGGTCAGACATAGGTCCCTTGAAAATTGGCCCTGAAAGCATCCTCAAGTTCCTCCCAACTTCCAATTGAGTTTTTGGGGAGGCTCTTCAGCCAATGCCGAGCTGGTTCTTTCAACTTGAGGGGAAGGTATTTAA
Source organism: Triticum dicoccoides (assembly GCF_002162155.2). NCBI lineage: Eukaryota > Viridiplantae > Streptophyta > Magnoliopsida > Poales > Poaceae > Triticum > Triticum dicoccoides. The sequence continues at coordinate 604,420,310 of NC_041391.1, read as the reverse complement.
TGGCGTGGAGGTCGTCCCCACGAGCCATGTGTATGTGAAGGATAAAATCTTCAATCCAGACCCCAAGGTTTGTCGTTCTGTCATATGCATCTAAGTTCACGGGTTTGAACCCCTGTGGAAATTTATGATCCAGCACCTCATCGGTGAAGCACAAAGGGTGCACAGCCCCTTTGTATCTGGACATGTCGCGGCATGATGTCGGTTGTTGTTGCCTCCGGTGTTGATTCCGAACTGGTATTAGATCAGTGTGATCGTTGTGGTGACCATAATCCCGCGTCGGAGCCTGTCCTCTGGATCCGTAGATGGACCTGGCCGCACGGGCCTTTTTGTCCAGGATCTCACGTAAATCGTGTGCGGTATCAGTGGCTGCTCTATCGCGGCCACGAAGTGGTTAGTCCGGCTGGGTGGCCGTATTGTTCTTTGGCGGAATGGGCGTTGCGGCCTCATCGTCAAATTCGGGCAGCAACTTGCGTTTTGGGTAGCTCTTTGTGTGGCGATCGTCGCCATATTTTCCTTCAGTGTCTAGCACCTTATTCCATCTTTGGTTGAGCGTATCCTGCGCGGCTTTAAGACTTTGCTTCTGCATCTTTAGGCTCCTCGCCGTGGCCATAAGCCTTCCGCGGAGGTTATCTTGTCCCAAGCATTTTTCGGGGATGATAAATGCATTGTGAACCGGACTGTCCTCCCCTCCGTGGGCAGTTTGATGAGTTCGACCCTCGGGATCGCTGTGATCGGGCGTTTGTTCGGCGTGGCCTTGCTCTTGTTGCCACATTGCAGGGCTCATATTGTTGCCTTCGGAGTCAATCGGAGTGTCATTTTTCCTTCCGCTGTTATCGCTATTTTTACTGTGACTGGACTTAGAGTGGCGCCTGCGCCGTTGTTTTTGTCTTTGCCCGGGGGGTTTACCCTCCATCGTGTCCTTTTTGTTATCGTTGTCTTCCTTAAGCTTGTCCACCATGTAGATGTCGTATTATGAAGTGGCGGTCCAGCGCCCCGTGGGCGGTGGTTCCATATCGTCCCCTGCGTCGACGTCCATACCGTCGATATCGTGAGAGTCAAAATCAAGCGTGTCTATTAGGTCATTGATAGTGGCTATGAAGTGGGTGGTGGGTGGGTGGCGATTATCTTCGTCATCCGTGTCCCACTCGGGCCGGACATAGTTCGGCCAAGAGTCTTCTGTCAAAGAGAGAGACTTTAATGAATTAAGTGCTTCGCCCAAGGAGGAGTGATGAAAAATATCCGCGACGCTGAACTCCATTACTGGAGCCCAATCGGACTCGATGGGTCCGGGCACGCGCGGTTCGGAACCCACATCCGGACACAAGTCCGGGGGTCCGATGACACAGATCTCCTTAACGACGGAGTCTGTGTTCGGCTCTACCGCCGAAGAGTATGCGGCCTGCATGGCGGGGTCCATCCACCCGTCCTCGATCTACGCGATCTGCCCTGGATTTAGGTCTGGGGCGGCTGCAGGGGCGATATCCCGAATACTTTCTGATAGCAGATTTAAGTCATGCTCGTCGTGACTGTTCGATACTCCCGATGCAGGCCCGAATCCGTTGAAGATCAAGTCTCCGTGGATATCGGCCGTGTAGTTCAGGTTCCCAAACCTGACCTGATGGCCAGGGGCATAGCTATCGATCTGCTCCAGATGGCCAAGCGAGTTAGCCCGCAGTGCGAAGCCGCCGAACACGAAGATTTGTCCGGGAAGAAAAGTCTCACCCTGGACTGCGTTGTTGAAGGTTGGGGGAGCCATCGAGCCTTACAGCGATGACACGGAGGAACTCTCAATGAAAGTACCAATGTCAGTGTCAAAACCGGCGGATCTCGGGTAGGGGGTCCCGAATTGTGCGTCTAAGGCTAATGGTAACAGGAGACTGGGGACACGATGTTTTACCCAGGTTCGGGCCCTCTCAATGGAGGTAATACCCTACTTCCTGCTTGATTGATCTTGATGATATGAGTATTCCAAGAGTTGATCTACCATTAGATCGTAGAGGCTAAACCCTAGAAGCTAGCCTATGGTATGATTGTTGTTGTCCTACGGACTAAACCCTCCGGTTTATATAGACACCGGAGGAGGCTAGGGTTACACAGAGTCGGTTATAGAGAAGGAGATCTATCATCCGAATCGCCAAGCTTGCCTTCCACGCAAAGGAGAGTCCCATCCGGACATGGGACGAAGTCTTCAATCTTGTATCTTCATAGTCCAACAATCCGGCCAAAGTACATAGTCCGGCTATCCGGATACCCCCTTATCCAGGAATCTCTCAACGGCGGCTACCTCGGCGGGCGGGGCGGTAGCGGCGGCACTCCGGCGGCAGTGGGGCACTCCAGCGGTGGGGCGAGGTCAGCGGCAGCGGGAGGCGGCGGCGGCGGTGATGAGCAGCGGCTCCGCAGGGCGGCGGCGACTTGCGGCGACGGCGGTTCGCGGCGGCGGCGGTGGGATGCGGCGGCGGCTGGCGGCGGCGCGTGGGTCGAGGCAGGGCGGGGCTAGGGTTTCGGGATGGTGGGGTTGGTGGAGCGGCTTATAAGGCCGGCCGGGTTGGAGTCCTAGCCGGACACGGCCCGGTTAGGTCGGTTAGTTTTTTTAAAATCCTGACACGGAGAAACTAACAAAAAAAATACTAAATAGAGTCCAAAAATCCCAAAGTAAATTTTCACTGTCCTTTAATAATATTTGGACAAAGTGAACATTTATTTGGGCCTCTAATGCAATTTTGAAAAATGATTTTTTTCCTAATTCAAATAAAATAGCAATGAAACTCCGAATAAAAATCTTATTTGATTTTAATATTTTTCCTCCAATATCGAGGCAGCAATGAATAGTATCTCTGTCTATTATCTAGCACATATCGAGGCAGTAATGAATAGTATCTCTACCTATGTTGTTCATCTTGGGTGGTAAACAAGTAGTAAAGAAATCATCATCTGTCTTTTTATTAAGTTAAAGCTATCATCAGCCTGCTATCATTATTTTTGGATCCATCCACTGGTTGTTACCATCACTCTAGATTTCTGCATGCTCTCTTACATAATCTCACTATATTTTTCATATGCATGTCAGATATTTTACACAGTCATGTTGGACATGTAGAGAAAAAGAGAAGAGTTTTGCGCGGCAATACAATGTCATGCAGACATCGCTCCATGGTGGGTTCAATGGCAAACCCTCCCCCTCCCAGATTGTAATCTAGATGAATATATCTTTTCTGAGGCAGATTCAGACGCAACTGACCACTCCTATTTACCCCCCTCCCCCAAGGTGTTTGCTCTAACTTGGCATGATGATGTTAGTCATATCATGCATATGTTGCCTTGCGGTGCCTACTTTCGACATCATATATGTCATCTGCTTAGTTTAGACATGTTTTGTAATGCCACCTGTTTAGTTTCTATATCGTATATGGGAATTATGCAGTCTCATCTCTTTTAGCTAGCCATAATATATGTGAAATATGCAATGCCATCTTGTTTAACCAGGCATCATATATTTGAATGATATCTTGCCCATCCTTTTCTTCATTACATTTACATTTGTCGACAATGTTTGTACATTAAACTACTCTCCCTGTGAATCAGCCATTTGAGTGGGTGATGGAAAAATCTTGAGTGAAAACAAGGTCTTCATAGCAGACAGTGCTACCTGTCGAAGCAGATCTCTTGCTGGGTCCTGGTAGCTCCTCAAAGATGGATTCAGAGATAGATGACCAGTCCTATTCCCCCACCGAGGTGTATGCTCTAACTTGGCACAGTTATACTACGCATATCATGCATATGGTGTCTTGCATTGCATAGTTTAGACATCATATACACTATATTCAACACCATGTTCTTAGTTCAGGCATCATATATGCGAATGCCCTCTGCTTAGCATATAAATCACATATGTGAATTAAATCATGCAATCCTGATTACTTAGGTAACATGTATGTGAATTATCATGTGAACCTATTTACTAAAGACATCATATAATTATCTCGCCATCATGTTTAGTTAGTCATCATATCTTTGAATTATGTCATGCTATGCTATCCAGTTTAGATAGACATCATATATGTGAAATTATGTCACGCTATCCTTTTTAGTTAAACAATATACATGTCAACTATTTCATGTCCTCTTTTTTCCACACTATCTATTGCATATGTCTCTCATACAATGTTTGTACATTCAACTATGTTTCCTGTTTATCAGCCATTTGAATTGGAGCGGGTGATGACAGTATCTAGCGGAGTAGAAACATGGTCTTCAAATAAAACAGTGCTACCTCTTGGTGGAGATAGCACCCTGGTTGTACATGCACGAGAACCAGCCCTACCACACATAACCTAGACTCTCGCAGATTGTACCCCTACTGCGATGGACAGAGAACCAACTTCACCCAATCTAACCCCAACCCCAGCAGATTGTAACCCAGTTCCTATTGACACAACACCATCTCCACCATAGAGCTCCCAAACAAGAGCAGTTACTAAGGTAGCTCAAGTGCCCAAAGCACTAGTACTACCACGGCGAACACCAACTCCACCAGTTAGTACACCTATTCCTGTGGAGGAAGCACAACCAGCCATTCGTAGTTTAGCATCTATCACATTTTATGTTGTTAAATCCTATGTGTGTATCTTCCCATCATGGAAATATTATACTGAAGATGAAGGAAAATGCCAGTTGCAGGTGTTTGTCAAGGAGTTATGTGTAAGTAATGTTGTTCATGGCAATTACTTTGCTTTGTCCCATACATTCTACCTCCATGATGGTTATAATACAACAAAATTTTCCATTTTTCTCTATAGAGAAGGACCGATTTGGGAACACTGGATGAGGTAACATGTGCTAATACCTCTGCTATCCTCATGAATGCTTGTTCACAGTATCGGAATTACCTGAAGAAAACGTACTTCACTGGCAAAGAAACTCATCAAATTCCCTTACGTTCTCCCGAGACACATTTACTGGACGATGACTGGGAATGCCTTGTTCTGTACTGGTCCCGAACCAAGAATGTGGTAAGGTCTATGAGCTCATTTTTTATTTTTAAGTACTATATGACTGCGTCTTACTGTACTTTGTTCATGTCGAACAAGTGCTTAAACCTGAAGAACAACTGTTCTCATTTAAGATTCCATTGCTATCATGGATACTTCTTTGCTCTTGTATCACTGTATTTACTCATACAAACTTATTTTTAAATTGAAAGGTCCAATTGAAACTCCAATGGCACAACTGGTATGTTTCCGCATGTTTCTTTAACAGGTTTGCTCTTATAAATAGCTCTGTTGATTTCAATTTCAATTGTGTATACAGTTGACTTCTCATATCATGCACATTACTAGCATCACAACAGAGCCAATAGTGTTGTTGTACATGTAGACCCGTGGTAACCATCTGAAATCTTGTTGTGTGTGTAGTTTCCCACGCTTTGTATTCTTTTAGTGTTGCTTTGTATTGAACTGATATGATTTGAACCGTGTCTCTATTTTGATTTGGCAAGACAATGCAGTGACCATAGGACATAGATATATGTGTGTTTGATGCTTTTATTATGTACTACTTGGCAATAGAAGACTTGGTAGTTTAATCTTGTCCACCTTACTAATAAATTGGTTCACCGAAATGAGTTTCATATACTAGTACATGCTAAACCTGTTATGTGTTTGCTTGTTTCTTATTTTAGAATGCTGCCAGAATATTGGGGAAGAGTGCCTTATTAATTAAGCAGTGGTAAAGGAAGTAATGTAGATAAGGTTCAGGATAGTGAGACATCCTTGTTGGTCACCAACAAAGCTGATAAAATAGCTAGGGAAAACTATCTTGAAGACAGTGAGACAACCCAAAAGTCATGTCTTGGTTTAGTGTTTGAGTTACTAGCCACTACCGCTGGCACAAGCTATTCAGACTCACTGTCTGAATCAGATCGGTTTCTTGAGTCTCAACTACAAGCTGAAAGACATCGATCAGTTGTGCTGCGACAAGAAGCCGAAGGACTGGGGAAGTCCCTGGAGCATTCAGATGCATACTTTCTGGTGCAACAGCAAGTGTTGGAGGATTTTAGCGACAAACAGGACAAAGCTAATAAGCTTGCTAAGCTTATTGCCAGTATGGTGGATACCCAGGATAAGGTTTCTTGAGCTCTTCTGAAGTTCTTTCAGTTATGGACTTGTTTTGCTGCCGCGTTTATTTGCACTGTTGGCCGATTTAGACGGCTAGTGTATGTAATATGCTGCTTTGTTCCCTATATTTGCACTGGTGGCGAACTTTGATGCCCAGTGGATGTAATATGTGTAATAGCCGTAATATCTTAGCATTAGTTGCTTGCTTATTTATTTCCTTATTGTCTTCTTTAGTTGTTTGCTTGTAGTCACTGCAGTTCTTTTTCTGCGTTCTTCTAGTGGCTACAATAACCTATTTTTATAACTAGGCCACAATAACCATGGCAACACACAGACTGTTGTAACCATGGTCCTGCTACCTTTTGTAGTGACCATGGCCCTCCACGGGCTGTACAATCCATGGGCCTTCTACAGGCCATAGGATCCATGGGCCTTCTATGGGCTGTAGGATTCATGGGCTTTCTGCAGGCCATAGGGTCCATGGGCCTTCTACGGGCCATAGGATCCATGGGCCTTCTACGGGTCATATAATTGTTTCGCCAAACATGGGTCGTACTATTCGTGGACAATAACGGTCCACAAAATGGGCCATAAACGGGGTAGAGTGGAAATTGTCTATTTTATGGCCCGACCATAATGGGCCGTTAATAGGCCGTATTTGATGACGCTATGAAAACAACCCAACGAGTTAACGGGCCACAAACAGACCGACTATAACCATGGGCTGAATTTGGCCCACAAGCGGAGCGGGCCAGTAACGGGCCGTAAGTAATCGAATTCTGGAAATGAGCCCAAGAATAAATTGGCCCTTAGAAGGCCAAAAGTTAACATGGGATGGAAACGGCCGACGGGACAATGGTCCGTTAATGGGTATAAAGCGACACAATGTTCATTATGGGCCAGTTTCATCTCGGGCCTTGAATGGGCCCAGAGTTACAAAGGGCCTCCTATGGGCCGAAAGATGTCATGGGCCATACATGGGTAGGAAGTTACAATGGGCTGGGATCATATTGGATGGCCCAGATGACGCTACTGGGCCAAATTCTGGTAGGCCACAATGGGCCATGAGTTAGTGGGATATAAATGGGCTATATGCGGACATGCCGTTAACAGGCTTTCTGTGGGCCGGCCCACTACCTTTTGACCAAGTCAAACGGGTCGGCCTTTTCACTAGAATGGGCCTTTGTTGGGCCATGCCACGTATCGACGTATCATAGGTGCCTTTAGTCCAATGAATGGATGCCGCCTGTCCCAACGGTGAGCCGACACGTGGTACCTCTGGCCATTGAGAATTTTACACGTGGAAAATCCCCATTGGTCCGGGCTGTTAACGGATTATCGGATCCAAACCAGAACTTGATAGCTTAATGGCGACCCGTTACAATGGATGCCACGTGTCGGTCACCCTTGACGAAAGCACTTCCATGACGCGCGATTTATCGTCATGGAAGTGGACACTTCCGTGATGATAATTTTGGTAATGTCATGGAACACTTCTACGACAGCACAGGTATGACTATCTTGATTCTTTCATAAAATTGTCATGGATGTACATACATGACAGAAAACGTGACCTACTGTGACAAACACATATCATCACAGAAGTGTTTTTTTGTAGTGATTGCTTTACTTTATCACTATTGCTAACACATAGCGATAAAGTAAAGCAATTACATGGCGTTTGCATTTCATACAATAAAGAGAAAACCATAAGGCTCCTGTCGGTTGCTAATAAATTACAAAACATGATCATCTCATACGATAACGTATATCACATCATGTCTTGACCATATCACATCACAACATACCCTGCAAAAACAAGTTAGACGTCATCTACTTTGTTGTTGCAAGTTGTACGTGGCTGCTATGGGCTTCTAGCAAGAAACGTTCTCACCTATGGCAAAAACCACAACGGTGAATTATCAATTTTGTTGTTTTAACCTTCTCCAAGGACCGTCCATAGTCAAATTAGATTCAACTAAAGTAGGAGAAACAGACACCCGCCAGCCACCTTTATGCAAAACTAGTTGCATGCTAGTCGGTGGAACTGGTCTCATGTATATGGACATGTAAGGTTGGTTCGGGCCGCTTCATCCCACAATGCCGCCGAATCAAAATAAGACGTTTGTGGTAAGCAGTATGAACATCACCGCCCACAACTTCTTTGTGTTCTACTCGTGCATATCATCTACGTATAGACCTGGCTCATGATGCCACTATTGGGAAATGTTGCATGGAAAACAAAAAAAAATTATATGCACACACAATGATCTATCCATGGAGATGCATAGCAATGAGGGGGAGAGTGTGTCTACTGTAACGCCCCGGATTTGATGCGCCAGGTGTCCTTCAGTTATTCGCCGTAGTTGCTAGGTCATTTGCTTGCGTGTTGCATTTTGTCATGTTATCATGTGCATCTCATTTTCCATACGTGTTGTCTCATGCATCCGAGCATTTTCCCCGTTCTCCGTTTTGCAATCCGACACTCCTATGTCCTCTGGTGTCCCCCTTTTGACTTTTGTTGTGTGTGGGTGTTAAACATTCTCAGAATGGACCGTGATTTGCCAAGCGGTCTTGGTATAGCACTGGTAGACCGCCTGTCAAGTTTCGTGCCATTTGGAGTCCGTTTGATACTCCAACGGTTAACCGGGGAACCGTAAAAGCCTCTTTTGTCTTGCAGCCCACCACCCCTCCAAAGTGGCCCAAAACCCATCCTAACCCCCTCCTTGCTCTCGGTCGTTCGATCACGATCGTGTGGGCGAAAACCGTGCCTCATTTGGAGCCTCCTAGCTCCCTCTATCTATAAATATGTTTCCCTCCCCGTCCAAAACGCAGATTAAACCCTAGCCCCGCTTCCCTCGCGCCGCCGGACACGTCCAACTTCGGCCGGACACGTCCGTCGTCGCCGCCCGACGAATCCTAGCATGCCACGTCACCCCGCCGTCCCTCTCCTCCAACCGAGCCTCGCCACCTGTCCCCGCTGGCCTCCTCTCTCTCTCCCCGCGCCGCCGCGGCCCGCTCGGCCCATGGCAGGCCCGTCCCGGGCCACGACCGGGCCCGAGCGCGCTCGCGCCCCACTCCGCCTCCCTACCCTCCGGTCCCGCCGCCGGTGAGTTGCTCCGCCGCCCCGCAGCCGCATCCCCCGCCGGACGTCGCCTCCTCGCCGTTCGCCGGACC
>NC_041391.1:604385503-604410920 GCF_002162155.2 Triticum dicoccoides | reverse complement strand
CGGCCGGATCCGCCCCGCCGCACGCCGCCCTCCGCCGCCTGCGTCCGGCCATGGCGCCGCCGCCCCCGAGCGCCCGCGCCTCTCCTTCCCGCCGCCAGCGTGGTCCCGCCGCCCCGGCCATGGCGCCGCCACCCCCGCGCCCGACCTCGCCGCCGCCAACCACCGTCGCCGCCGGTGCGCCTTGCCTCCTCCGGCGCCGCCCCGCCCTCCAGCCGCCGTCGCCGGCTGCCTCATCGCCGGATCCGGTGGATTGGGACGAGATCCACCGGTCCCTCCATCCAAACGCCTCCCCGCTGTACCGCTTCGTCCCCATATCCCGAGATCCAGATTCCCGCGAGGTCTAAAATTCTTCTAAGTCCCTGAGTTTTTCAACTTTCTAATGCTATGTTTGGCATGCCATATCTCCTAGCATACTACTCCATTTCATGCATATGATATATAAAAATGCTTCACCATGAGATTCTCTTCATTTTGTTCCATTGTGTCATGCTTGTTTGAGATCATCTTGATGCCCGAATCATCGTTGCAAGAGTGCTATATGATGTTAATCTGCTGAAATTGTTATAACTTGATGATTTGTCATTTTTGTTGCATTTGATGTGTGCATCCTATGGGCATGAATCCTACATGAGTTTTGAACTATGCCATGCCATCTTTACAGGGGTTATTGTCTTGTATTTTTGTGAGTCTTGTACTGAGTGCATCAAGCTTGTTAAATAGAGTACTTGTTGTTACTGTTTTGCTAGGATGAATCTGTTATTTCGTGATGCTATGTAAACCTGATGCTACAAGTCATTTTATGCATAATCTGGAGATGTTCACTAAGGATGTTTTGTTATACATGTCATGCTTTATCAATCCATGCCCCTGGTTGCATTTATGGCTTGCTGTAGATTGTTGTTATCATGCTCCAAACTTGCCAAATAATGTTGCTGTCAGCCTGTTAACATTAAGTTCAGTTTTGAAATTTGCTTTGCTAGTGATCCATGCACCCTATGACCATGCTCTTGCCATGCTTAGCTTCATAAACATGTCTTCTTACAATTTGTTGCCTTTTCATGCCATGTATTACTCTATGGTGAGTGGTACAAGCTCACCAACATGCCTACTTATCGTTGTTCCTGCCATGTTTGAATCTATCATATTTTGCCATGTTTACATGGGTGCCATCATATCTTCTGATCCTTTTTGGCTCATGGTCAGTAAAGGACTTTTGTTCTATGCATTTATTAGTATCATGCCATGCCTTTGTTTTCCATGTTAAGTTCCTGTAGCATGTTGTTTGATAGCTCTAAACATTGCAACCTGATGTTATTTCTGCAAAGTCTGAAACTGTTATTATTTGCAATTTTGCCATGTGTTTTTGAGCATGTTCTAGTGATTTCTGGAGATAGATCAGTGCTCATGTTTTGATATGCTTTACCTGTATATCATGCCCATGCATTTTGTTCTTATATTGTGGTGCTGTAACATGTTCTTTTGGTGCTTGCATTATGCCTAGTTGTTGTTTTGGATGTATTGTTGTTATATCATGTTTGGAGTGTATGTGTTAAACCGTTGCTCCGTTTTGAGTGTGCTCTATATGAAACTTGCTTGATTTTGCATGTAGTTTCATATTATCATGTTGCATACTTTTTTTGAGGTGTTTGCTTGATGTTTGGATGTGTTTTGCGTCAATGCCATGTTTAACTTGTTTTGCTCATATCTTCTAGGCCGTAGCTCCGAACTAAATGAACTTTATATGTAACTTGAATAGAATCTCGTGTAGATCATCTTGGTGCATCTTAACTTGATGTTTAACAACTTGAACATAAGGTTTATTCAGATCTAGACCAATTTCGAAATTTGCATATGAGGACTTACCGGAATTGTGATATGTTGTTCCCGGCCTCATTTAAACTTGCCTTGATGTGTCGCTCTTGTTTGCATCATCTCTTGCCATGAGTAGCCTCATCTAGCTTTGTCATGCACCATGCTTGGTTGCGCATCATGTCATGTTTATGTGTAGTGTGTTTACCATGTTGTGTGCTTCTTCTCGATAGTTCCCGTTTCGTTGCGATCATGAGGATTCGTTCGTCTACGCTTGGTTCGTCTCCGTGGCTTCATCTTCTTCATGGACTCCTTCTTCCTAGCGGGATTTCAGGCAAGATGACCGCTACCCTGGATCTCACTACTATCATTGCTATGCTAGTTTCTTCGTTCTATCGCTATGCTGCGCTACCTATTTCTTTTTGATCAAGCCCCCAAATTGCCATGTCAGCCTCTAACCTTTTCACCCTTCCTAGCAAACCATTGCTCGGCTATGTTACCGCTTTGGTCAGCCCCTCTTATAGCGTTGTTAGTTGCAGGTGAAGTTGAAGATTGCTCCATGATGGACAGGTTTATGTTGGGATATCACAATATCTCTTATTTAATTAATGCATCTATATACTTGGTAAAGGGTGGAAGACTCGGCCTTATGCCTGGTGCTTCGTTCCACTCTTCCCGCCCTAGTTTCCGTCATACCGGTGTTATGTTCCCGGATTTTGCGTTCCTTACGCGGTTGGGTGATTTATGGGACCCCCTTGACAGTTCGCTTTGAATAAAACTCCTCCAGCAAGGCCCAACCTTGGTTTTACCATTTGCCTCACCTATCCCTTTTTCCCTTGGGTTTCCGGAGCCCGAGGCTCATCTTTATTTTAGCCCCACTGGGCCAATGCTTGTCTAAGTGTTGGTCCGAACCGAGTAGACTGCGGGGCCCCCTTGGGGAAACTCGAGGTCTTGTTTTACTCGTAGGATGTCTCATCCGGTGTTGCCCTGAGAACAAGATATGTGCAGCTCCTATCGGGATTGTCGGTGCATCGGGCGGCTTTGCTGGTCTTGTTTTACCATTGTCGAAATGTCTTGTAAACCGTGATTCTGAGTCTGATCGGGTCTTCCTGGGAGAAGGTATATTCTTCGTTGATCGCGAGAGCTTATCATGGGCTAAGTTGGGACACCCCTGCAGGGTATAAACTTTCGAAAGCCGTGCCCGCGGTTATGGGCAGATGGGAATTTGTTAATGTCCGGTTGTAGATAACTTGACATCAGATCCGAATTAAAATGCATCAACCGCGTGTGTAGCCGTGATGGTCTCTTTTCGGCAGAGTCCGGGAAGTGAACACGGTTTTTGGGTTATGCTTGACGTAAGTAGGAGTTCAGGATCACTTCTTGATTATTGCTAGTTTCACGACCGTTCCGCTTGCTCTCTTCTCGCTCTTATTTGCGTATGTTAGCCACCATATCATGCTTAGTCACTGCTGCAACCTCACCACTTTACCCCTTCCTTTCCCATTAAGCTTTGTTAGTCTTGATACCCATGGTAATGGGATTGCTAAGTCCTCGTGGATCACAGATTACTACAACAACAGTTGCAGGTACAGGTTATGCGATGATCATGATGCGAGAGCGATGTTTACTTGTTTTGGAGTTCTTCTGCTTCTTCTTCGATCAGGGGATAGGTTCCAGGTCGGCAACCTGGGCTAGCAGGGTGGATGTCGTTTGAGTTTTTGTTTATGTTTCATCCGTAGTTTGGATGATGCTCTTATGTATTGTGATGTTGTATTCGTGTGGCATTGTATGTCTTGTATGTATCCCCATCTATTATGTAATGTTGATGTAATGATATCCACCTTGCAAAAGCGTTTCAATATGCGGTTCTATCCTTGGTGGGACCTTCGAGTCTCTTTAGGATAGTATCGCATATTGGGCGTGACAAGTTGGTATCAGAGCCTCGACCAACCATAGGAGCCCCCCTTTGATTGATCGTGTAGTTTGGCCGTTGTTGAGTCTACAAGAAAACTGTTTTTGGAGTCTAGTTATATCAGAGAGTAGGAATTCTTTTTACTCCTCAACCCTTCGTCGCTCTGGTGAGGAATCTTGACATAGGTGTTTTGAATTACTCCTCTCCCCCTTCAAATTTTTCTTTAGGTCACGCAGTTGGTTTTCCGATCGTTGGTTCTCAGCTCTTTTCATCCGGTGCATTTTTCGTCAAGTTGACTCGACCCTCTTCATCTTTGCAAGTTCAATCCTCAGTTTCCTCTGAAGGAAGTTATTTATCTGCCCACAGTTGTCTTCTTTTCCCACCCGCCCACCCCTTTTCCTTCTCGGAGCCGGAGTCCGTAATTGTGTATCCATCCTACTCGTGTGAAATCTTTGCTTTCTTTCCTCAATGATTTTAACCGGTGTTTTCTCTTCAAGTTGTTCGTCGTTTCTCTCTTCCAAGTTGCCTTTGTTTTCCCGCCCTCCCACCCTCTTCTTCCCGGAGTCCTAGTCTTTTTCGACCATCAATTTCATTCGTGTGGAGCCTCTTCAGTCTTTCGTCAATTATTTCAACCAGTGAATTCTCTTCTGTTTGACATTCTTCATCTCTTTTCCGGTAAATTCAATTCCAATTTTCGGTAGTGATTATATTCTTTTCCTCAGACCAAGTGTTCTCCTTGCTCGTTCGCCTCTCGCCAGTTTAGCCTTCCGGAGTGTTCAAGACATCTCAGGAGATTCATCTATGTTTGAATTAATTCGAGGTTATCACCTCATTCTAATATTTCAATTATTCCGGTGCATCATCTATCTCTTCAACAATCCTTGCCAACGGTGTTTTCTCTTCAGTGGGCCCTAACCCACATGTCTTTTCCCAGGATCTTACCTGACTCTTCTAATTATTCCAGAGCTATTCCAAATTCTTTTTAGAGTTTGACGTAAGAATGAATTTCATCAGTCAGATGCTTTTCCAAGATCTCGTTCAAATTCTTTTCATGGTTGGCTGAACCTCTTTATTTTTTTCATTCTCCCAAAGTATCTCAGTAATTTTGGTGGTGTTTCTCGTCGTCTTTTGAAGACCGAAGAAGAGTTTTTCCTCTCAATCTTGCCCGTTCTCCCGAAGATTCGTGGTTCTAGCTTCTTGTTACCCTCTCGAATTACTCCATTTGTCAGATATTCTTTTCTTAACCATTCAGAGTATGTCAGAAGTTGCTTCCCGTTTCTTTTCATCGGAGGACATCATTCCAGTTATCGTTCTCTATTTATCCCGGCTGTCGTGGAATTAACATGTCAGATGTCCTTAGTGTGAGGACTTAGTTGCGAGGCCAACGCATCTATGTGGTAGCTTGAGAGGGGTTGATCGGGACGAGAGACGCAACACGCAAGACAAGGATTTAGACGGCTTTGGGCCCCGGGAAACATCATCCGGTAATAACCCTACATGTTGTTTGTGGCTAGGTCTCATTATGCTCATGAGAGGAGTTGCCGTAAGCCGGCTCCCCCTTTGTGTCTAGCCCTAGAGATTGTTCTTCTTTTTCTCTGTCCCTCTTTGGGGAGCCCTGCCCCTCCTTATATAAATTAGAGGGGCAGGTTACATGTGGAGTCCTAGTAGGACTAGAGCTAGCCTATCTTGTACTACAAGCCAGACTCAAGTCCGGGTCTTGATCCTTGTAAGGGAGATATTCCTCACGCCTTTCCTCTTAAGCTGGCCTATCATAACGTAAGCCGGCCTTCTGGGCATTGAGCCTCCTGGGCCCCCTGGTCTTGTCGCTCCTCTGATCCGTTTGCCAGGTCACCCATAAGTCGCCAGGATCGGGCGGGTCACTTAGTGTGTCGTCCAGTCAGGGCGGGTCATTAGTGAGTCACCAAGTCCGGCCAAGTTATACTTCCAGCCGGGTTACACCGCGGGATATATCCCTGACATTAGCCCCCAAGTTTAGCTTGGATTTATTCATGGTAAACTTATGCTGCAAAATAAACACAAGAACAAATTTGACAGGTTGTGCTCCAGGTTAAGAATTCTTGTAAACCGGCACCTGAACCTCCTTAAGTCCTTGTCATTTCCTTCTTCTAGAAAATCCGGGTCAATAGACCAGCCTCACAATCAATTTTCTTGTAGAAGAAATGTTGTAAACAAATAATCCATTTGAGTCGGCTTCCAAAGCGTCGGCTTAAAAAATATAGGTCTTGAAATACTCATCTGATTTTCAACCGGCTTAAAGATGTAGATCTTACCGAGTTATAATTTCCAAAATCTCCGGGTTATAAAAGACTGATGATGTCGAGTCATAATGACACCGGGTCATATAATTGATCTTCCTGATTTACTCAAAGCTGAGAATTTTGAAGATGTTCCTTCTTTATATGCATAATACCTGTAGCCCCCAAGTCTTAAGAGGAGAACATAGTGATAACTTAAGACTTGCTTCAATATAAGTGTTGCAACCTTGAAGAAATCCGGGTTATTCATCTCAATCATTAGTCATAAACTGAATATTCCACATATGTAGCCCCCAAGTACCGGGTTGTCATGCTTGCAGAAACCTGGGACTTGTAATTGACTTATGCTCATAAAAACTTCAACCCGTGTAGCCCCCAAGGGCCGGGTCATTATGCAATAATGAGCAGGGACTTTGTAGACATAACCATGTAAACTTTGAACAGCAACGTGTAGCCCCCAAAGGCTGGCTCAGTAAGATAATATTAAGCATGGACTTGATATATACATCAATGAAAATAACATCATATGATGTAACCCCCATCATGGGCCTTGAATCCACGTCCACAAGGTTAAGAGCCTTGTGCTATATCAACTGAGTAGTGGACCCTTCAATATAATGAATAAAAAGCTTTGTACCTTGAGTTGTTGACAGGAGCAATTGGTAGCCCCCAAGGGCCGGCTCATTATGATGTGATGAGTCGGGTCTTCAATAAGGTGAGCAAACAATGACTTTGCATTAGCCCCCAAGTGTCATGGTGCATGCTTGCAGCGACATGAGACTTGCATATTTGATATAATCTCAATTTGAATAATGTAGCCCCCAAGTGCCGGGTCATAAGCCTGCAGCGACTCGGGACTATTCCTTCCATTGTAGAATAAATCATATCCTTTGATAAAATAATAGCCATTGCGCTAAAGCGACTTTGAAAACCTCAATAATACTGGTTATTGATAATCACAATAGAAATCCAGCCATGTTGGCTACTCAAGACTTGAATAATATAACCCGGTATGAAAACCTCAATCATTCAATATCATCATGAAAATCCAGCCAGTTTTGGCTATTAAAAATTTGAATACCTCATCGGTTGATAAGTAAACCCGGAGTTTAAATACCCGACGGCTCTTGGCCGACGACAATTTAATTCACCTTCATTGTAAGCCGGAATTTTTATAACCCGGCGGCTTATAGCCTTTGAGAAAAATCCAGAACCGATAATTATTTTGAAGCATCAAGTTTGGTAATGAGTTGAATTTAATCATTTATATGTCATATTCCTGCAAATCCTGCAAAGAGTTTAAACAACATATGCCCTGGCGAATTAACGTCAAAAGCCAAGGCGGGTAACCACCCAAATGTAGTCTTATCCTACACATAAGTAGATCACAAGATCCCTATGATCCTTTGAATGATACCGCCGGCTTATGTGACCCGGACAGTGAAGTTGATAACTCAACTCTGTGAGAGCCGGCACATATGATACTTGTGACAACTCAAATACTTGCGATGGTATAAAGACAGATAAAAATTTTGAGGCTTCTGATTCGAATACGATCAGTAAACCGTTCCAAAGGGGTTAAGCTAAGATTCGAATACGATCATATAGCCCCCAGTGCCTTTGGCATTGCCGATCAAAGTGGGTATCGACAGCTATGTTCTCTTTGGTTCGAATACAACCTATGTTTGAACAGGAAACCCCCAAATGACCACTGTGATATTGAATTCGTACTGCCGGTTTACATGACCTGTGTAATAAGGGTGATAATCCAATCCTTAGAAGCCACTGCTTCCATATAAATGATGGTTGTCATAAGCTGGCGACTTATAGTCAAAAGTCAAGCCGGGTTAATCATAAAACACTTATATACATTTGAGGTATAATCCCCAAAAGGTCTCAAGTTAAGTAATTGTGGCTGCAATAAACTTTACCAGAGATAGAATAAAACTTTTTGAGGCTTCTGATTCGGATACGATCAGTAAACCATTCCAAAGGGGTTAAGCTAAGATTCGAATACGATCATATAGCCCCCAGTGGCTTTGGTGATGTCGATCAAGTGGGTATCGATAGCTATCTTCTCTTTGGTTCAAATACGACCTATGTTTGAACAGGAAGCCCCCAAGTGACCATAAGATTTGTTTAATGACACTGATTCATATATGATCCATGTCAGACCCAAAGGGGTTAAGCTATGATTCAAATATGATCAAGAAGCCCCCAAGTGGGTTTGGCAGTATGCCGATCAAGCGGGTTTCAACAGCTATGTTCTCTTTGGTTTGGATACGACCTATGTTTGAACAGGAAGCCCCCAAGTGATCATAATAAGATAAGCCGTAAGGCAGGATCCCCAAGTTTGAACCGCGCATCATGGAAGCAAGTTCTTTTGGCAACCTTTAACCTTTCTAAGAACTCGAACTTGCAAGAGATTAATGTTTTTTGAACCGGAACTTTAAACCGGATATTGAGACCTCAGAAGCCTTGTAAGGGACAAATTTACCTTGATCCGGATGTTGAACCGGTTTTGAGGGCTTCAAAGCCTTGCGGGAGAAAGATGTCTCTTGAGCTGTATTTTAAACCGGAATCTTCATTTTGAACCGGAAATTTTTCTAACGGATTTAAAATATTCGTCAATAAAGCAGTCTCGCCAATAAAGCAGTAGCCTCCAGGGCCGGGTTATCTTCCCATCACTGACCCAGAATTCTTGAATTCATTGAACCCGGCTGATTTTGCCGAGCCATACCATTGTAGCCCCCAAGTCTCAAGATGACTCGAAGAGTTGGCTTGACATTCTCCATATTTGACCATAGCAGAAGGTGTATATCACTGGCGTTGATAATGCGATGTGAATCCACAGAAGGTTAAGGTGACTGCGGCGGGCTATAAATGATCCCATATGAACCGTGTCAGCAACTCGGCCAATGGTTCCTTCCAACTGGTTGTTTGAAGTTAACCAAACCACAGTGGTGGCGACTTGTGTGCCTGTCCATTGAGCCATCCAGTGCAGACGGCGGCTGATAATACATGATAAATTGTCTCTAATTTGTTGGAAGAAAACCGGGCTTCCCAAGTAGTGACTTGCTCATACTCAATAAACAACTCATGCAGACAGGTGCGGCCCGATGTGTTGATGTAGACCAGGCCACGAAAGACGGACAGTAAAGACGACCGCAACATCTGAGGCAGCACAGACAGATAAACCAGCTGTGGCGTTGTAAGTCGGTGCGGACGGGCAAGTTTTCCTCCTTGTAATAAGCCGGCGTGGTCGCAAGAGACGGCCACGGTGTTGTAAGCCAGCACGGTCGCGAGAGACGGCCACGGCGTCGTAAGCCGGTGTAGGAGTCCGTTGAATAACGACGACCACCTATGCCAAAAGATGTTGGCGTGTCTCCACCTCTGCATTATAATATCACTTTTCGTCATAAATAATTGCCCTGCATAAACAATATTGCAGACCAAAGCAAAGATAAACTTGTTCTTTGACAAAAACAACATGTGATAATAAAACAAACTTGGATGGATATCACCTGATTTGTTTAGGCCGAAAATAATCTGCCATGAAATTGATGATCCCTAGGTGAAACCGAAATCCCTCACGGATGAATCGGCCGCGGGAATAAACCGATAAACCGGCCATGGCGTTTGTAAGTCGGCGCGGACTAGCAAGCTGTCATCCACGTTGTAAGCCGGTGAGGACGCGTGAACCGGCCGCGAGGGCGGACGGGCGAGTCATCTGTGGCGTTGTAAGGTGGTGCTGACAGGCAAGCCGGTCGGCGCATTGACATAAACCGGACCGCAGGGGCAATGGCTGGTATTTTTTGCCAGATGCTGGTGTCGGATAATGCATAGTGCTGCTTTTGGTTTTTGACAAAAGAGTTAATTGATTCTGTGTCTTCTAGTGCCTGAGCTCTCCACATAACCCGGCCGGCACTTTTTTGAACCGGAATTTTTGCAACCAGAACTTCTTTATAATCCGGCCGGAACCTTTGATAATCCAGAACTTTTGAACCGGAACCTCTTGATAATCCGGCCAGACCTTTTGATAATCCGAAACTTTTCTGTAGCCTAAGTCGGAACTCTTTGATGACTCGGACAGAACCTTTCGGCGGTTCGGCTGGAACCCTTCGGCGATTCGGACCGAACTTTTTGTCGAGGCGATCGGAACTCTTTGGTGATTCAGACGGAACCTTTCGTTGAGGCGGTCCGAACCTTTCGCCGATTCAGACAGAATCTTTCGTCGAGGCGGTCGGAACTTTTTCGGCGATTTAGACGGAACCTTTCGTCAAGGCGGTCGGAACTTTTTTCGGTGAGCCAGCTGGAACTCTCCGATAAGTCGACCGGAACCTCTTCAATAAGCTGGGCGGAGCTTCTCGATCCCTGGGATAGCGCCCTTCAAGAACTCAACACCACCATGCGCAAGCGCCACGGTAGGCGCCAACTGTCGTGGAATTAACAGGTCAGATGTCCTTAGTGTGAGGACTTAGTCGCGAGGCCAACGCATCTATGTGGTAGCTTGAGAGGGGTTGATCGGGACGAGAGACGCAACACGCAAGACAAGGATTTAGACAGCTTCGGGCCCCGGGAAACATCATCCGGTAATAACCCTACATGCTGTTTGTGGCTAGGTCTCATTATGCTCATGAGAGGAGTTGCCGTAAGCCGGCTCCCCCTTTGTGTCTAGCCCTAGAGATTGTTCTTCTTTTTCTCTGTCCCTCTTTGGGGAGCCCTGCCCCTCCTTATATAAGTTAGAGGGGCGGGTTACATCTGGAGTCCTAGTAGGACTAGAACTAGCCTATCTTGTACTACAAGCCGAACTCAATTCCGGGTCTTGATTCCTTGTAAGGGAGATATTCCTCACGCCTTTCCTCTTAAGCCGGCCTATCATAACGTAAGCCGGCCTTCTGGGCCTTGAGCCTCTTGGGCCCCCGGGTCTTGTCGCTCCTATGATCCGTTTGCCAGGTCACCCATAAGTCGCCAGGATCGGGCGGGTCACTTAGTGTGTCGTCCAGTCAGGGCGGGTCATTAGTGAGTCGCCAAGTCCGGCCGGGTTATACTTCTAGCCGGGTTACACCGCGGGGTATATCCCCAACACCGGCGCTTCGTTCAAATGTTCTTTAAGCAGCTCGAGTTCTTCTCATTCTCTTGCATCTAAATCCCCTCAAGCATATTTGTTCTTCAAATCCTTCTCGGTGTTTCATTCTCTTTTGTTAGTCATTTCCGAATTCTAACGGTGGTTCTTTTAGATTCTTTTTCCTTGATTATCATTTTAATCCATTCATTCTTTTGAATCCTACCGGTGGTTCGTAAAGACTTTCTCAAGTTTTGCGCCATATTCCCCTTAATCCTTTTCAAGAAGAATAACTAGTATGAATAAATCCATTGTTTGTCATCAATTTAATTTGAAGAAGGATAAGCATACAATAAATCTTATTCTTATTTCATACAAGTGAGTAATCCCTTCCTTCGGAGTTTGTCTTGATGAATAATGTCACATCCCTAGCTTCTGGTAATGCTCTAGGCTAGCTTCGTGTGTGCATCATGTTTAAATTCTGAAATTTGAACTGAGGGAAATTGGAAGCCTCAAAACCCTAAATAAAAGAAGGGCAAAAACCCTAAAATCTCATTCATTGCTCCAAAATGCTCTCCTTAGATGTTTAATATTTTTGGCAAGGGTTTTGATCCAAACCAAAAATGATGAACATTTTAAAAGGATTTATTTTTGGGACTTTGAATTTAAATCATTACTTATTTGCATTTGGGCATTTAAATACTATAAAATATTTTAAATGCTCAAATAATCCCAAACTGAAATGTTTACTGTAGGATATATTTCTAACAGTGGTCATGAGCAGTTGCATGATTTTTGGGATTGATTTAGTATTTTTAATAAAGCCACAAAGCTGCAGAAAAAAATAGAAAACAATAAGTAAAAGACAGAGCAGAGAAAACTTACCCGACGCTTACCTGAGGCCCACCCACCTGGTGGCCCAGCAGAAGCCGGCCCAGCCCACCACTGCAGCCCTCCGTCGTCTTCCTCCCCTCGCCCCGAAGCAGCTGCGTGCTCGCACGCGCACGGCCGCGCGGCCACCTCCTGCTTGCCGACGAGCCCCTGGCCGCGTGGACGACTCCCGCAGGCCGTCCCGATCCCGCTGACCGTTTCGCTCACTCTCCCCCCTCGACCCTCCCTCCTCTGCTCCCTCTCTCCCGCCTGGACCGAACGGAGCCGCCGTCACTGACGAGCTCCCTCGCGGCCACAGCCACCCCCTCGCTCCCTCTCCACACCCCTGAGCTCCGTCCCGACCCCATGAAGCTCCACCACGGCGCATGCGACGCCGGGTGCCCTGTAGCCACGCCATCACCGCCATCTTCATCGCCACGGCCGGCAATCGCCGCCGTTCGATTCGCCGCCGACAGGACGTCCCCGAGCCCACTTAGCGTCTCGTCCGACTCCCCGTGAGCTCCTCTTCTCTTCCCCTCACTCCCCGCACCTGATTTCGTCCCCTAGCTCCTTCTTCCACCACGGCCGAAGCTCGCCGCCGCCGTGCCTCGTCGCCGTCGTGGCCAGAGCCACTGGAGCTCCCACCTGAGTGCACCGTCGTGCTCAGAACGTCTCCACGAGCCCGTTGCCTGCCGCAGCTCGCCCTCTCGTGCCCCCTAGTGGTCGCCTGTGTCTCACCCGAGCTCCGGCGGCCGCAACCGAGCTCGCCGCCGTCGACTCCGGCCACCCCAGGCCCGGAGACCACGACCATCCGACGCGCCATCGCGCCAGCTCCCCGTAGAGCCAAAGGGCGCACCGAACGGTGCAGTATAGACGAAACCCGAGCCACCCCGGTGCGTCTCCGCCGCGTTTTGGGTCGTCGCCGGCGAAACTCCGGCGACTGCCGACGTGGCACGCTTAATTAGCGCTAATGACGCCCTAACCAACCCCCTAGGCCACTGACTGTGGGCCCCACCCCTGGTCAAACCTCAGTTAGCGCTGGGTTTGACCGGGATTAGCTCCTGTGTCACTGACGTGTGGCCCCCACACGTCAGGTTTGACCTAGGGCGCCCAGTTGACCCTGCTGACGTCACTGTGACGTGGGGCTGACGCAATAAGTATTTTCTGGATTTAAAAATAATCAGGAAATTCCAGAAAATAGCTAAAACTTCAATAAATCATAGAAATTCAACCGTAACTCCAAATTAAATAATTTATATATGAAAAATTATCAAAAAAATCCAATCTATCCATCTGTACCATTTTCATGCATGTTAGAACAACTTATCACTACTGTTTTGGACAAAACAAATAAATGGCATTTAAATAATCACATATGGAGTTTGAATTTGAATCTTGGATTCAAACCAACTTCATTTAATCTGGTTTTAGTTGCATTAGCTCAAAACACATTCATTTTTGCCATGTCATGATCATGCATCATATTGCGCATTGCATTGATTGTGTTCCCTTCTGTGTTGCCGGTATTCGTCCCCTCTCGATAGACGTGATACCGATGATGTGATCGTTGACACTCATGAAGACTCAATGTTATCTTCAGAAGTGCCAGGCAAGCAAAACCCCCTTGTTCATTCCGATAAAATCCCACTCTCTCGCTCCTGCTCTCTTTTACTGCATTAGGCCAACATCGATTCATCTGTTACTTGCTGCGGTAGCATGAACCCCTTTATCCTCTGCATGACCTGTCATTCCACAGTAATTAGATGAAACCCACTAGCATGAGTAGGAGTTGTTTGAGCCCTGTTGTGCCTACTCATTCATGTTTGTTTGTCATGCCTGCTACTGCTTAGAGTTGAGTCAGGTCTGATTCATCGGGGATGAATCAGAGGCGTGTGAACATGTCCTACTGTGTGTGAGCTAAGTGTGTGAATACGATTTGGTAAAGGTAGCGGTGAGAGGCCATGTAGGAGTACATGGTGGGTTGTCTCATTGAAGCCGTCCTCAGGAACTGAGTTCTGTATTTGTGATCCATGATTCAGCTGCTACCACACATTGGGTTCCGGTAACTCGACCCCTCTCGACTTATTAATCAACATGATCTCTGTCCAGGAGCAACTAGTTTCTGGTGTTTGTAGGTAGTGTTAGTAGTCTACCAAGTGGCACCCGGTACAGGTGGGCTTGGGACAGACTAGGCATAGTGGCACGGTGTACCAAGTGGCACCCGGATGGTGGGCTTGGGAACCCTGCTCACATCGTTTGGGGCCGTGAGCGACACCCCGGCCGGATCTCCTTGCGGATGGAACCCGAATAGGCGATAAACCTGGACTAGAGACTTGTTCGGTTAGTCAGGTCGTGGCCGACTCCCTCGCCCGGCTTCCGCTTGAAGGTTGCCGAGGTACATGACGTGTACAGGGCGGTAAGTGGCGAGAGCGTGTGTGAAGAAGTACAGCCCTGCAGGGTTAACATCATCTATTCGAATAGCCGTGTCCGCAGAAAAGGACTTCTGGGTTGCTTATATCAGTTCATAGACAAGTGAAAGTGGATACTTTAAAATACGCAAGATAAGTGTGAGTGCTATGGATGGCGTTCTCGTAGGGAGACGGGAGCGGATCCATAGTGGTGTATTGATATGGTGAATATGTGGACTCGTGTGCGCCACCTGAAGAGTTACTTGCAATCATAGTTTAGGTTAGCCACTGAGTCAAAGCTGGCTTGCTGCAGTTAAACTCCACCATCCCCTTTGTTGATAATGATGCATATGTAGTTAGCTCTGATGTAAGTCTTGCTGGGTACATTTGTACTCACGTTTGCCTATTTTATGTTTTTGCAGAGAGACTTCGGTCTCGCTAGTAGTTCCACGTGGACTTCGACGTTTAGCTTGATACCTCAGCTACGATCTTGTGCCCTCGGCAGGATCTGATAGATAGTCAGGCTTCTCAGCCTTTTTCATTTATAGATGTCTGTACTCAGACATGATAGCTTCCGCTTGTGCTTTGACTTGTATGCTCTGATTGTTGGGTCATGAGACCCATGTTTGAAATATCTCGCTCCTCGGAGCCTATTGAATAAAATACTTGAGTCGTAGAGTCATGATGTGATGCCATGTTGTGATCGCACATATCGAGCATATTGTGTGTATGTTATTGAAATGCTTGGTATGTGTGGGATCTGACTATCTAGTTGTTTATCCTTAGTAGCCTCTCTTACCGGGAAATGTCTCCTAGTGTTTCCACTAAGCCATGGTAGCTTGCTGCTGCTCCGGAACACTTAGGCTGGCCGGCATGTGTCCTTCTTCGTTCCTGTGTCTGTCCCTTCGGGGAAATGTCACGCGATGAATACCGGAGTCCTGTTAGCCCGCTACAGCCCGGTTCACCGGAGTCCTGCTAGCCCAGTGCTACAGCCTGGATTCACTCGCTGATGACCGACACGTTCGATGTTGGGTCATGGATGCCTGTCCCTGTAAGTTTGTGCCACTTTGGGTTTACGACTAGCCATGTCAGCCCGGGCTCCTTATCATATGGATGCTAGCGACACTGTCATATACGTGTGCCAAAAGGCGCAAACGGTCCCGGGCAAAGGTAAGGCGACACCCGTGGGAATACCGTGCGTGAGGTCGCAAAGTGATATGAAGTGTTACATGCTAGATCGATGTGGCATTGAGTCGGGGTCCTGACAGCGTTGGTATCAGAGCTTGACTGCCTGTAGGATTACCAAGCCAAACTGGTCGAAGTTGAGTCTAGAAATGCTTTAGTTATATGTAAGGGAATTGATTGTGGGATGGAACGTAAGGCTCTTTTTACTCCTTATACCTCATGGCATTCTGATCTGAGTCATCATCTTATCTTTCCTACGGGGATTAAGAACTAGGCTATCTCTTCTTTCTATCAGGATCACGTGTTACTAATCCGTAGACTTATAGATTGTTGGATTTAAGCTTGAGTTCAGTTTCTACTACTTCCGTACGTTAACTGTTGATCTCGAAACCTTGATTTTGTGCTTCTGAGTGGTTATGCCACCATTTTTGTGAATGTCTCAAATCTTTCTGAGCATTTACAGCCGTTATGCTGTCCGAGTCATCCCAGGTTTCTAAATAGTCGGATGCATTTGCAAATCCCTTCCTCCTGTTTCCGATGTGCCTTTGGTCAGATTAATCACACAAATCAGTGAGTTGAGGTACTTTATTGCCTTGACATATATGTTGGAGCTAGTATTATGACCCTAGGTGTCTTAGGGGATCATCTAGTAATTTAGCCATGATTTGTGTTCCCAGCGTGATGATTCTGGCCATCATTCCCGAAAGCATCCCGTGATGCTACTTAGTAGTAGGTATTCTATTCCTGGGTTCTTGAACCCGAGATTCACTCTACTTACTTCATGTTGATAGTAATTGCTAGCGCCTTTAGGATATTAGTAACCTTTGCGATAGTCCTTGAAGTCCGTGGTATCTTCTTCTTCCAGATACCATGAACTACTTATGGCAGAAGTTCCTCGTTGAACTGAAATATCACAACAGGATTATTCTTGAGGAGTTCTCCATTCATAAATCGTGACTCTGCCAGTTCTACCTTTCTGCATGGGTTATCCGGAAGAAATATGTTGAACTTGGTTCGACATACTAATCTATGCATCCACAACTCAGAAAATTATATGTTCCTTTGAGTTGTTCTCTTTAGTTGCATTCTGACCCTCGTCTATCAATTGATAGTCAAGAGTATGCGTGCGTTCGTTTATCGATGCCTATTACTCTTGTGGTCCGTCAAGCCATTCTATCGCAGAATGACTAGGAGAAACAAACTCCAGTACCTCTTCCATATCCAGGATTGGGTCAAAGAAGTTGTGCTCCGCAGATCAAATTGCTAATCCAGCTTCTGGTCTGTTCTATCTTGGAGTATTACCATCTTTATATCGGGATTGTTATAGGAATTGCACACCATCCTATGAACTCTTGGTACAGTGATACTTCTTGCCATCATTAGTCATTCCTCGGTCTTCGTGTTGATGCAACCGGAATACCGACAAATGAATTGTGATGTGTGAAATCAATACGCCTAGCAACCTCGTTGCTGGGTAGTTAAAGGACAATAATTTCATTCTTAGTGTGTTGGTTATTGAATCATCATTCTAAGATTGATCGTGCTACCTAGTCCATTCTCCTGGTTCACTCCTCGATCGATGAGTTAGGATTATTTCAAATCCTTGCTCTATTGATCATATCTTCTTGCCCTGAAAAGCAAGATTGTTCTCGAGCTTAGTAACATACCGGTGGTTCGTGATTTTCTGAATATCTTCTCAGAAGTATTACCAGGTTGTCACCTGACCGCTATGTTGAGCTCGTGATCAAGTTGGTTTCTTGTGAACCACCTTCTCTCCAAGAGTCGGTGTTAGATATCCCTGAGCTAGTTGGTTAAGCTAAACGACAACTTGGAGGGTTGGAAGATAAAAGCTTGCCTGACTTAGTTCGTTCCAAAGGGATATTCTTGTGTAGTGTGTATTGAAGAAAGATGATATCTTCATCGATTGGTCCCTGTGATCAGTTGCTGGACCTATTGTCTTATCAATCCTTTGATTTGAGTGTGGGCTATCGTCAAATCAAGTCAGAACCAACGATGTTCGTAATGTTGTCTTACTCGTGGTTGATCCCTCGAGCATACACCATTATATCTTTTGGGTCTGATCAATGCTATCACCGTGTTCACATGATGGTGGAAGTCCAGTGATATGGAAATTCCGATGAGTTGTTGTTGAGCCCATTGACAACATCCTTATCTCCTCCATGATGTTGTTGAACATTAAGTTAGTGTTGGAAACTTTTGAAAGCATTTTCTTCATGCTAGCTCATGAAGTACTTGTTTGATGAAAGGAGTGACTTCCTTTGATTCGCGTGCACTTTGATGTAAGTTGCCGTCGTGAATTCGAGAAAGTTTGTTTTTGCTCCTTTGGAATCATCCCAAGTCGGTCATGCACGTGCGAAGAATTCTGTGGTCTGTTAGACTGATCATCTTCATTCCATATGTATATCCTAGCACACCAAGCCACTGATTGACTTGTTCAAGGAAAAGAAGTCTATGCTTGGGATCTAATCCATGGACTTGCGTAAAGACTTCGATATCCTCGATGATGGCTCCCAACCAGAACTCGGTAGTGTTTTATTGTAAGACTACCATGTGGGCATGCTTGTCTGGAACAACGTGTTCACATGTTTGTAGCAGAACCAGCTCATGTTTTGGAGCTTGCTATCGTAGTTCATTTCCTGAGAATCTCGCAACGTCATCCCGTCGATTTGTGTTGCAAACTTTCATTTTTCTTCCTAGACTCGATGAGTCTGGAATATCCTGACACCAACCAGATCTGAGTCTCAGGCAGATATGATGGTTGGAATATTTCCCAAGAACTATAATATTGGTCCCTCGATAACCGGTAAAGTGGATGTCGTGGCCAACACACCCAGCCGGAAGACCTATTATTGTAGTATCTTGTTTGAGGAAGTTGGCCACCTCCCCATAAGGATTCCGTAGGATTTACCTCCGTAACTGTTCCTTATGGATTCTATTGCTCCCGAAGTCCGACCTTAACTTGATGTTCTAGTTAGCAAACCATATCTAAGAATGGGTTACACTAGCACGTCAAGGAGAACATTAGAAGCGGAGTGCTAAATGTCTCTCGGTCGATCATCCAGATTTTGTTTCCTTGGCCTCGCTAGGGTGAAATCTGAGTTGATGTTATCTTCCTATGCATCTGCATCGTCCATCATTGTTCATCATGGTGGTATGTTGTGTTGCCAGGATTCTTGACACGGATGTTAGTAAAACCTTGATGATTGTGGAAGTGCTCAAGTTCTTGAGAGCACGCACAAGCGCTAGGTGTTATCTTCGGCACTAACTGGGGATCCTCTCCGTTTCCTCGGCAATGCTATGATCTTTTCAAACAGTGAACTCACTCTCTTTTGTTGGGTTCTTCCACAGTTACCAGAATCATTCCCAGCATTTGCATTTTTGTTCCCAGCTTGCACCGTCAATGTGCCATTCTACCATGGGTCTCGTCCATTTTCGGTGATAAGCAAATTCATCCATTACGTTGTCTTCAACAAGGTAATCCACATCATTCAAGTCCGAGTATGCCATTCTACCGACCCCCTCCAAACGATTGGTCGAGAATTGCCTTAAATTGGTATAAAGAGTTTCAATGATCTTTGAATCAAAGGTAATTCTTTTTGCCACTTAAGGGGATATTTCTACGAGTCACCTTCCCTAAGGTGCCTCGTTGTGGTTTCATGGCAACTCAACTCCTCGCTACGTTGACAACCGATCGCCACATTCTTAAGTCTGGAATTGTTGTCTACCTAGTGAACCTCGTCACCTGCTCCACTCCATCCCTCTAGAGGTATGCTTCGTCTCTCAGCTCGAGAGATGTTGCTATGTCACTTTCCGAGAGTTAATCCTGAGTTGTTCGACCTTCGAGAAGACCGATCCTTCCAGAGTTTTCCTTTCCTCTTCTTGTCATGATTAGCTGGAGTTCTCAGAGCAAGACGACAAGACAAAGATGGTGTTCAAATCAACGTTCATTTGAAGTGCAACCTGTATCGTGAAGATTGTACTAGTTTGCATTTCCCCTTCATCCTACCCTACGCTTGAATCTCGAGACGAGATTCTTGTTTAGTGGGGGTGAGTTGTCACATCCCTAGCTTCTAGTAATGCTCTAGGCTAGCTTCGTGTGTGCATCATGTTTAAATTCTGAAATTTGAACTGAGGGAAATTGGAAGCCTCAAAACCCTAAATAAAAGAAGGGCAAAAACCCTAAAATCTCATTCATTGCTCCAAAATGCTCTCCTTAGATGTTTAATATTTTTGGCAAGGGTTTTGATCCAAACCAAAAATGATGAACATTTTAAAAGGATTTATTTTTGGGACTTTGAATTTAAATCATTACTTATTTGCATTTGGGCATTTAAATACTATAAAATATTTTAAATGCTCAAATAATCCCGAACTGAAATGTTTACTGTAGGATATATTTCTAACAGTGGTCATGAGCAGTTGCATGATTTTTGGGATTGATTTAGTATTTTTAATAAAGCCACAAAGCTGCAGAAAAAAATAGAAAACAATAAGTAAAAGACAGAGCAGAGAAAACTTACCCGACGCTTACCTGAGGCCCACCCACCTGGTGGCCCAGCAGAAGCCGGCCCAGCCCACCACTGCAGCCCTCCGTCGTCTTCCTCCCCTCGCCCCGAAGCAGCAGCGTGCTCGCACGCGCACGGCCGCGCGGCCACCTCCTGCTTGCCGACGAGCCCCTGGCCGCGTGGACGACTCCCGCAGGCCGTCCCGATCCCGCTGACCGTTTCGCTCACTCTCCCCCCTCGACCCTCCCTCCTCTGCTCCCTCTCTCCCACCTGGACCGAACGGAGCCGCCGTCACCGACGAGCTCCCTCGCGGCCACAGCCACCCCCTCGCTCCCTCTCCACACCCCTGAGCTCCGTCCCGACCCCATGAAGCTCCACCACGGCGCATGCGACGCCGGGTGCCCTGTAGCCACGCCATCACCGCCATCTTCATCGCCATGGCCGGCAATCGCCGCCGTTCGATTCGTCGCCGACAGGACGTCCCCGAGCCCACTTAGCGTCTCGTCCGACTCCCCGTGAGCTCCTCTTCTCTTCCCCTCACTCCCCGCACCTGATTTCGTCCCCTAGCTCCTTCTTCCACCACGGCCGAAGCTCGCCGCCGCTGTGCCTCGTCGCCGTCGTGGCCAGAGCCACTGGAGCTCCCACCTGAGTGCACCATCGTGCTCAGAACGTCTCCACGAGCCCGTTGCCTGCCGCAGCTCGCCCTCTCGTGCCCCCTAGTGGTCGCCTGTGTCTCACCCGAGCTCCGGCGGCCGCAACCGAGCTCGCCGCCGTCGACTCCGGCCACCCCAGGCCCGGAGACCACGACCATCCGACGCGCCATCGCGCCAGCTCCCCGTAGAGCCAAAGGGCGCACCGAACGGTGCAGTATAGACGAAACCCGAGCCACCCCGGTGCGTCTCCGCCGCGTTTTGGGTCGTCGCCGGCGAAACTCCGGCGACTGCCGACGTGGCACGCTTAATTAGCGCTAATGACGCCCTAACCAACCCCCTAGGCCACTGACTGTGGGCCCCACCCCTGGTCAAACCTCAGTTAGCGCTGGGTTTGACCGGGATTAGCTCCTGTGTCACTGACGTGTGGCCCCCACACGTCAGGTTTGACCTGGGGCGCCCAGTTGACCCTGCTGACGTCACTGTGACGTGGGGCTGACGCAATAAGTATTTTCTGGATTTAAAAATAATCAGGAAATTCCAGAAAATAGCTAAAACTTCAATAAATCATAGAAATTCAACCGTAACTCCAAATTAAATAATTTATATATGAAAAATTATCAAAAAAATCCAATCTATCCATCTGTACCATTTTCATGCATGTTAGAACAACTTATC
This sequence comes from Triticum dicoccoides, assembly GCF_002162155.2. Classification (NCBI taxonomy): domain Eukaryota; kingdom Viridiplantae; phylum Streptophyta; class Magnoliopsida; order Poales; family Poaceae; genus Triticum; species Triticum dicoccoides. The sequence continues at coordinate 604,389,541 of NC_041391.1, read as the reverse complement.
ACTACTGTTTTGGACAAAACAAATAAATGGCATTTAAATAATCACATATGGAGTTTGAATTTGAATCTTGGATTCAAACCAACTTCATTTAATCTGGTTTTAGTTGCATTAGCTCAAAACACATTCATTTTTGCCATGTCGTGATCATGCATCATATTGCGCATTGCATTGATTGTGTTCCCTTCTGTGTTGCCGGTATTCGTCCCCTCTCGATAGACGTGATACCGATGATGTGATCGTTGACACTCATGAAGACTCAATGTTATCTTCAGAAGTGCCAGGCAAGCAAAACCCCCTTGTTCATTCCGATAAAATCCCACTCTCTCGCTCCTGCTCTCTTTTACTGCATTAGGACAACATCGATTCATCTGTTACTTGTTGCGGTAGCATGAACCCCTTTATCCTCTGCATGACCTGTCATTCCACAGTAATTAGATGAAACCCACTAGCATGAGTAGGAGTTGTTTGAGCCCTGTTGTGCCTACTCATTCATGTTTGTTTGTCATGCCTGCTACTGCTTAGAGTTGAGTCAGGTCTGATTCATCGGGGATGAATCAGAGGCGTGTGAACATGTCCTACTATGTGTGAGCTAAGTGTGTGAATACGATTTGGTAAAGGTAGCGGTGAGAGGCCATGTAGGAGTACATGGTGGGTTGTCTCATTGAAGCCGTCCTCAGGAACTGAGTTCTGTATTTGTGATCCATGATTCAGCTGCTACCACACATTGGGTTCCGGTAACTCGACCCCTCTCGACTTATTAATCAACATGATCTCTGTCCAGGAGTTGCAACTAGTTTCTGGTGTTTGTAGGTAGTGTTAGTAGTCTACCAAGTGGCACCCGGTACAGGTGGGCTTGGGACAGACTAGGCACAGTGGCACGGTGTACCAAGTGGCACCCGGATGGTGGGCTTGGGAACCCTGCTCACATCGTTTGGGGCCGTGAGCGACACCCCGGCCGGATCTCCTTGCGGATGGAACCCGAATAGGCGATAAACCTGGACTAGAGACTTGTTCGGTTAGTCAGGTCGTGGCCGACTCCCTCGCCCGGCTTCCGCTTGAAGGTTGCCGAGGTACATGACGTGTACAGGGCGGTAAGTGGCGAGAGCGTGTGTGAAGAAGTACACCCCTGCAGGGTTAACATCATCTATTCGAATAGCCGTGTCCGCGGAAAAGGACTTCTGGGTTGCTTATATCAGTTCATAGACAGGTGAAAGTGGATACTTTAAAATACGCAAGATAAGTGTGAGTGCTATGGATGGCGTTCTCGTAGGGAGACGGGAGCGGATCCATAGTGGTGTATTGATATGGTGAATATGTGGACTCGTGTGCGCCACCTGAAGAGTTACTTGCAATCATAGTTTAGGTTAGCCACTGAGTCAAAGCTGGCTTGCTGCAGTTAAACTCCACCATCCCCTTTGTTGATAATGATGCATATGTAGTTAGCTCTGATGTAAGTCTTGCTGGGTACATTTGTACTCACGTTTGCCTATTTTATGTTTTTGCAGAGAGACTTCGGTCTCGCTAGTAGTTCCACGTGGACTTCGATGTTTAGCTTGATACCTCAGCTACGATCTTGTGCCCTCGGCAGGATCTGATAGATAGTCAGGCTTCTCAGCCTTTTTCATTTATAGATGTCTGTACTCAGACATGATAGCTTCCGCTTGTGCTTTGACTTGTATGCTCTGATTGTTGGGTCATGAGACCCATGTTTGTAATATCTCGCTCCTCGGAGCCTATTGAATAAAATACTTGAGTCGTAGAGTCATGATGTGATGCCATGTTGTGATCGCACATATCGAGCATATTGTGTGTATGTTATTGAAATGCTTGGTATGTGTGGGATCTGACTATCTAGTTGTTTATCCTTAGTAGCCTCTCTTACCGGGAAATGTCTCCTAGTGTTTCCACTGAGCCATGGTAGCTTGCTGCTGCTCCGGAACACTTAGGCTGGCCGGCATGTGTCCTTCTTCGTTCATGTGTCTGTCCCTTCGGGGAAATGTCACGCGATGAATACCGGAGTCCTGTTAGCCCGCTACAGCCCGGTTCACCGGAGTCCTGCTAGCCCAGTGCTACAGCCTGGATTCACTCGCTGATGACCGACACGTTCGATGTTGGGTCATGGATGCCTGTCCCTGTAAGTTTGTGCCACTTTGGGTTTATGACTAGCCATGTCAGCCCGGGCTCCTTATCATATGGATGCTAGGGACACTGTCATATACGTGTGCCAAAAGGCGCAAACGGTCCCGGGCAAAGGTAAGGCGACACCCGTGGGAATACCGTGCGTGAGGTCGCAAAGTGATATGAAGTGTTACATGCTAAATCGATGTGGCATTGAGTCGGGGTCCTGACAAATAAATTCTAGTTCCAACTGTTTTCATCTTTTCTTTTCCAGAGTTCAAATTTCCTCGGCCATCTCGTCGGAACCTCCATCTAAATCAACGCAAGGCTTTAGTCTTATTCCTTTCATCCTTCATTCCTATCTCATCATCTTTGGTCACCGGAGTTCTTCATGGTGGATCGTCATGATTTAATTCATTCTCCAAAGAGTTCATAAGATTCTAATCGAAGGAGCTCAAGTATCCTTCTTCTTGCTTCTCGAGGTGCAATTAATTCTTCGTATTATTTTGAAATGGAGTTTTGCATTTCTTCGTTCTTCTCAGCTATCCAATCATTTCCGTTTGTGGCCGGTTATCAACTTATGATCCTGAGATGTTATCCATAAGACCACAACAAGCTTATTCTTTTCGTTGTTGATTTTCTCAACAACTCCGTCTAAACCTAACTTCTAAAGATGCTTTCAATTTTATTCGTGGCACAAGCTGTCATTTTCTTCTCCGTTCTTTTCATTCAACTCTTTCAACTTTTTCCGGAGGTTTGGTGTCATGTCTTTATCAAGTATCATTCTATCCTCTAAAGTTCATGTCTCCATTCCTTCTATGTTTCAGCCAGAGTGCTGCCTAAATCCTTTCATTCTTATTCGTTTTTATCTCGTTCTAATCAGAGTGGTTTCATAGTCTATCTGTTTCCGTGAGCTTTCGATTCTCGTCATTCTCCTCGTTCCTCTCTTCTTCTCGAGTGCTCTCGATTCTTTGCTTCTTCTCTTGAGTTCTTGCTTCACCTCATACTTTTTCCCTTCCGTCTCGGTCCTAAGATCTCAAGACGAGATCTCTTGTTAGTGGAGGAGTGTTGTAACGCCCCGGATTCGATGCGCCAGGTGTCCTTCAGTTATTCGCCGTAGTTGCCATGTCATTTTCTTGCGTGTTGCATTTTGTCATGTTATCATGTGCATCTCATTTTGCATACGTGTTCGTCTCATGCATCCAAGCATTTTTCCCGTTGTCCGTTTTGCAATCCGACACTCCTATGTCCTCCGACGTCCCCCTTTTGACTTTTGTTGTGTGCGGGTGTTAAACATTCTCGGAATGGACCGTGATTTGCCAAGCGGTCTTGGTATAGCACCGGTAGACCGTCTGTCAAGTTTCGTGCCATTTGGAGTCCGTTTGATACTCCAACGGTTAACTGGGGAACCGTAAAAGCCTCTTTTGTCTTGCAGCCCAACACCCCTCCAAAGTGGCCCAAAACCCATCCTAACCCCCTCCTTGCTCTCGTTTGTTTGATCACGATCGTGTGGGCGAAAACCGTGCCTCATTTGGAGCCTCCAAGCTCCCTCTATCTATAAATATATGTCCCTCCCCTGTCCAAAACGCAGATGAAACCCTAGCCCCGCTTCCCTCGCGCCGCCGGACACGTCCGTCGTCGCCGCCCGACAAATCCCAGCATGCCACGTCACCCCGCCTCCCCTCTCCTCCAACCGCGCCTCGCCACCTGTCCCCGCCGGCCTCCTCTCTCTCCCCGCGCCACCGCGGCCCGCCCGGCCCACGGCAGGCCCGTCCCGTGCCACGACCGGGCCCGAGCGTGCCCGCGCCCCGCTCCGCCTCCCTGCCCTCCGGTCCCTCCGCCGGCGAGCTGCTCCACCGCCCCGTAGCCGCGTCCGTCACCGAACGTCGCCTCCTCGCCTTTCGCCGGACCCCGCCACCC
>NC_041391.1:604311439-604385283 GCF_002162155.2 Triticum dicoccoides | reverse complement strand
GCGCCGCCGCCCCCGAGCGCCCGTGCCTCTCCTTCCGGCCGCCAGCGTGGCCCCGCCGCCCCCGCGCCCGACCTCACCGCCACCAACCACCGTCGCCGCCGGTGCGCCTTGCCTCCTCCGGCGCTGCCCCGCCCTCCGGTCGCCGTCGCCGGCTGCCTCGTAACCGTATCTGGTGGATTAGGACGAGATCCACCGGTCCCTCCATCCAAACGCCTCCCCGCTGTACCGCTTCGTCCCCGTATCCCGAGATCCAGATTCCCGCGAGGTCTAAAATTCTTCTAAGTCCCTGAGTTTTTCAACTTTCTGATGCTATGTTTGACATGCCATATCTCCTAGCATACTACTCCATTTCATGCATATGATATATCAAAATGTTCACCATGAGATGCTCTTCATTTTGTTCCATTGTGCCATGCTTGTTTGGGATCATCTTGATGCCTTAATCATCGTTGCAAGAGTGCTATATGATGTTAATCTGCTGAAACTGTTATAACTTGATGATTTGTCATTTTTGTTGCATTTGATGTGTGCATCCTATGAGCATGAGTCCTACATGAGTTTTGAACTATGTCATGTCATCTTTATAGGGGTGCTTGTCTTGTATTTTTGTGAGTCTTTTACTGAGTGCATCAAGCTTGTTAAATAGAGTACTTGTTGTTACTGTTTTGCTAGGCTGAATCTGTTATTTCGTGATGCTATGTAAACCTGCTGCTACAAGTCATTCTATGCATAATCTGGAGATGTTCACTAAGGATGTTTTGTTATACATGTCATGCTCTATCCATCAATGCCCCTGGTTGCATTTATGGCTTGCTGTAGATTGTTGTTATCATGCTCCAAACTTGCTAAATAATGTTGCTGCCAGCCTGTTAACATTAAGTTCAGTTTTGACATGTGCTTAGCTAGTGATCCATGCACCCTATGACCAGGCTCTTGCCATGCTTAGCTTCATAAACATGTCTTCTTACTGTTTGTTGCCTTGTCATGCCATGTATTGCTCTATGGTGAGTGGTACAAGCTCACCAACATGCCTACTTATCGTTGTTCCTGCCATGTTTGAATCTGTCATATATTTTGCCATGTTTACATGGGTGCTATCATATCTTCTGATCCTTTTGGCTCATGGTCAGTAAAGGAATTTTGTTCTATGCATTTAGTAGTATCATGCCATGCCTTTGTTTTCCATATTGAGTTCCTGTAGCATGTTGTTTGATAGCTCTAAACATTGCAACCTGATGTTATTTCTGCAAAGTCTGAAACTGTTATTATTTGCAATCTTGCCATGTGTTTTTGAGCTTGTTCTAGTGATTTCTGGAGATAGCTCAGTGCTCATGTTTTGATATGCTTTACCTGTATATCATGCCCATGCCTTTTGTTCCTATATTGTGGTGCTGTAACATGTTGTTTTGGTGCTTGCATTATGCCTAGTTGCTGTTTTGAACAGATTGTTGTTATATCATGTTTGGAGTGTATGTGTTGAACCGTTGCTCTGTTTTGAGTGTGCTCTATATGAAACTTGCTTGATTTTGCATGTAGTTTCATATTATCATGTTGCATCCTTGTTTTGAGGTGTTTGCTTGATGTTTGGATGTGTTTTGCATCAATGCCATGTTTAACTTGTTTTGCTCATATCTTCTAGGTCGTAGCTCCGAACTAAATGAACTTTATATGTAACTTGACTAGAATCTCATGTAAATCATCTTGGTGCATCTTAACTTGATGTTTAACAACTTGAACATAAGGTTTATTCACATCTGGACCAATTTCGAAATTTGCATATGAGGACTTACCGGAATTGTGATATGTTGTTCCCAACCTCATTTAAACTTGCCTTGATGTGTTGCTTTTGTTTGCATCATCTCTTGCCATGAGTAGCCTCATCTAGCTTTGTCATGCACCATGTTTGGTTGCGCATCATGTCATGTTTATGTGTGGTGTGTTTACCATGTTGTGTGCTTCTACTCGATAGTTCCCGTTTCGTTGCGATCATGAGGATTCGTTCGTCTACGCTTGGTTCGTCTTCGTGGCTTCATCTTCTTCATGGACTCGTTCTTTTTCCTAGCGGGATTTCAGGCAAGATGACCGCTACCCTGGATCTCACTACTATCAATGCTATGCCAGTTGCTTCGTTCTATCGCTATGCTGCGTTACCTATCTCTTTTTGATCAAGCCCCCAAATTGCCATGTCAGCCTCTAACCTTTTCACCCTTCCTAGCAAACCATTGCTCGGCTATGTTACCGCTTTGGTCAGCCCCTCTTATAGCATTGTTAGTTGCAGGTGAACTTGAAGATTGCTCCATGATGGACAGGTTTATGTTAGGATATCACAATATCTGTTGATTAATTAATGCATCTATATACTTGGTAAAGGGTGAAAGACTCGGCCTTATGCCTGGTGTTTTGTTCCACTCTTGCTGCCCTAGTTTCCGTCATACCGGTGTTATGTTCCCGGATTTTGTGTTCCTTACGCGGTTGGGTGATTTATGGGACCCCCTTGACAGTTCACTTTGAATAAAACTCCTCCAGCAAGGCCCAACCTTGGTTTTACCATTTGCCTCACCTAGCCCTTTTTCCCTTGGGTTTCCGGAGCCCGAGGGTCATCTTTATTTTAGCCCCACCGGGCCAATGCTTGTCTAAGTGTTGGTCCGAACCGAGTAGACTGCGGGGCCCCCTCGGGGGAACTCGAGGTCTGGTTTTACTCGTAGGATGTCTCATCCGGTGTTGCCCTGAGAACGAGATATGTGCAGCTCCTATTGGGATTGTCGGTGCATCGGGTGGCTTTGCTGGTCTTGTTTTACCATTGTCGAAATGTCTTGTAAACCGGGATTCGGAGTCTGATCGGGTCTTCCTGGGAGAAGGTATATCCTCCATTGATCGCGAGAGCTGATCATGGGCTAAGTTGGGACACCCCTGCAGGGTATAAACTTTTGAAAGCTGTGCCCGCGGTTATGGGCAGATGGGAATTTGTTAATGTCCGGTTGTAGATAACTTGACACCAGATCCGAATTAAAATGCATCAACCGTGTGTGTAGCCGTGATGGTCTCTTTCCGGCGGAGTCAGGGAAGTGAACACGGTTTTTGGGTTATGCTTGACGTAAGTAGGAGTTCAGGATCACTTCTTGATCATTGCTAGTTTCACGACCGTTCCGCTTGCTCTCTTCTCGCTCTTATTTGCGTATGTTAGCCACCATATCATGCTTAGTCGCTGCTGCAACCTCACCACTTTACCCCTTCCTTTCCCATTAAGCTTTGCTAGTCCTGATACCCATGGTAATGGGATTGCTGAGTCCTTGTGGCTCACATATTACTACAACAACAGTTGCAGGTACAGGTTATGCGATGATCATGACGCGAGAGCGATGTTTACTTGTTTTGGAGTTCTTCTTCTGCTTCTTCTTCGATCAGGGGATAGGTTCCAGGTCGGCAGCCTGGGCTAGAAGGGTGGATGTCGTTTGAGTTTCTGTTTGTGTTTCATTTATAGTTCGGATGATGCTCTTATGTATTGTGGTCTTGTATTCGTGTGGCATTGTATGTCTTGTATGTATCCCCATCTATTATGTAATGTTGATGTAATGATATCCACCTTGCAAAAGCGTTTCAATATGCGGTTCTATCCTTGGTGGGACCTTCGAGTCTCTTTAGGATAGTATCGCATGTTGGGCGTGACATCTACGTGCCCTCGTAGACCGTAAGTGGAAGCATTCTAACAACGCGGTTGATGTAGTCGAACTTCTTCGCACTCTAACCGATCAAGTACCAAACATACGGCACCTCCGTGTTCTGCACACGTTCAGCTTAGTGACGTCCTCCGCCTTCTTGATCCAGCAAGATGGCAAGGCAGTAGATGAGTTCTGGCAGCATGACGGCGTGGTGAAGGTGATGATGAAGTGATCTCCGCAGGGCTTCGCCTAAGCACTACAAAAATATGATCGGGGTGTAAATGGTGGGGGGGCGCCGCACACGACTAGGCAGTTGTCTGGTGTGTGCTAGGCACGCCCTCCCACATATATATAGGTGGGATGGAGGGAGGAGCAGCCAAAGGAGGCGCCCAAGTAGGAGGAATCCTACTTGGAGTCCCTCCCAAGCCGCGCTCCCCCTACCTTATATAGGTGCGGGGGGGAGGCGGGGGAGGGTGGACCCCCCCCCACCTTTCATTTCTCCCATGAGAGGGAAAGGCGGGAGGGGCTAACCCTCCAACTTTCCTTCTCTTAGGGCCTGTTGTCCAAAGAAGGGGCGCACCAGGGGCTGGTCTGTCCCCTGATACGTCTCCAACGTATCTATAATTTTTGATTGCTCCATCCTACTTTATCTATTGTTTTGGACTATAATGGGCTTTATTTTCCACTTTTATATTATTTTTGGGACTAACCTATTAACCGGAGGCCCAGCCCAGAATTGCTGTTTTTTGCCTATTTCAGTGTTTCGAAGAAACGGAATATCAAACGGAGTACAAACGGAATGAAACCTTCGGGAACATGATCTTCTCACCGAACGTGATCCAGGAGACTTGGACCCTACTCCAAGAAGTGCCAGAGGTGGTCACGAGGGTGGGGGCGCGCCCTCCCCCTGGGCGCGCCCCCTACATCATGGGCCCCCTGACGCTTCACCGACGTACTCCTTCCTCCTATATATACATACGTACCCCCAACAGATCGGAGACGGAGCCAAAAACCTAATTCCACCGCCGCAACCTTCTGTATCCGCGAGATCCCATCTTGGGGCCTGTTCCAGAGCTCCGCCGGAGAGGGCATCCACCACGGAGGGCTTCTACATCATCACCATAGCCCCTCCGATGAAGTGTGAGTAGTTTACTTCAGACCTTTGGGTCCATAGTTAGTAGCTAGATGGCTTCTTCTCTCTTTTTGGATCTCAATACAATGTTCTCCCCCTCTCTCGTGGAGATCTATTCGATGTAATCTTCTTTTTGCGGTGTGTTTGTTGAGACCGATGAATTGTGGGTTTATGATCCAACTTATCTATGGAAAATATTTGATTCTTCTCTAAATTCTTTTATGTATGATTGAGTTATCTTTGCAAGTCTCTTCGAATTATCCGTTTGGTTTGGCCAACTAGATTGGTATTTCTTGCAATGGGAGAAGTGTTTAGCTTTGGGTTCAATCTTGCGGTGACCTTATCCAGTGACAGAAAGGGTTGCAAGGCACGTATTGTATTGTTGCCATCGAGGATAACAGGATGGGGTATTTATCATATTGCATGAATTTATTCCTCTACATCATGTCATCTTGCTTAAGGCGTTACTCTGTTTTTAACTTAATACTCTAGATGCATGCTGGATAGCGGTCGATGAGTGGAGTAATAGTAGTAGATGCAGAATTGTTTCGGTCTACTTGTCACGGACGCGATGCCTATATACATGATCATTGCCTGGATAACCTCATAACTATGCTCAATTCTGTCAATTGCTCAACAGTAATTTGTTCACCCACCGTAGAATACTTATGCTCTTGAGAGAAGCCACTAGTGAAACCTATGGCCCCCGGGTCTATTCTCATCATATCAATCTCCATCACTTTATTTACTTGCTTTTGATTTTACTTTTTACTTTGCATCTTTATACCAAAAATACCAAAAATATTATCTCTATCAGATCTCACCCTCGTAAGTGACCGTGAAGGGATTGACAACCCCTAAGCGTTGGTTGCGAGTAGCTATCGTTTTGTGCAGGTACGAGGGACTTGCGCATGGTCTCCTACTGGATTATTACCTTGGTTCTCAAAAATTGAGGGAAATACTTACGCTACTGTGCTGCATCACCCTCTCCTCTTCGGGGAAATCCAACGCAAGCTCGAGACGTAGCAAGAAGAATTTCTGGCGCCGTTGCCGGGGAGGCTTACGCAAAAGTCAACATACCAAGTACCCATCGCAATCCCTACCTCTCGCATTACATTATTTGCTATTTGCCTCTCATTTTCCTCTCCCCCACTTCACCTTTGCCATTTTATTCGCCCTCTCTTTCCCAATCTCCTCCTCTTTTTCCCTTCGCCTTTTGTTTGCTCGTGTGCTAGTTTGCTTGCTTGTCGCTATGTCGAATTCCTTATCCGCTCCTATGTCTCCCGAGTTTGAAGTTCTTCACTTCAAGCAACGGCAAGGAGAAAATTTAAAAGATGCTTGGTATAGGATGATGGAATCTTATCGTAAGTGCACCCTAGAGGTGAACTTTAGAATTCTTCTTCGCAATTTTTATGTTCGGTTAAATATGACGCATAGACAACTCTTGGATTGCATTGCCAAGGGAAATTTTATTGAAATTGATCCCAGTATTGCGCATGAAATTATAGAGGGAATAGTGGGAACACTACCCCAAAAGGGAGGATCTCATCCTACCCAGGAAGAAACCCAAGTGTTTGAGAAGATTTGTGAAGTAACAAAAATTTTACAAAAGTCTCTTGAGCCTCTTAAAAGTGTTAGCGGAAATCTTCACCGCATGAATATGTTGATTACTCTTTGTAATAAGCGGTTGGATTCTTTAGATCTAAAAATTTCCGAGTATGAAGGGAAGCGGAAAGAACCACCCGGACTCGAGCATGACTCCGCTAAAAAATTGAAAATTAAAGATAGTAATACCTAGATCTATCCTTGCTTTTATGCCTAGCTAGGGGCGTTAAACTATAGCGCTTGTTGGGAGGCAACCCAATTTTATTTTGTGTTTTTTGTTTTTGTTTCTGGTTAGGAATAAATAATCCATATAGATTATGTTTAGATGTGGTTTTATGTTTTAATTAGTGTTTGTGCCAAGTAGAACCTATAGGATAAGTTATGTTGATAGTTGATTTGATTCTGCTGAAAAACAGAAACTTTGCACTCACGAGAAAAAATTCAATAAATCACAGGAACGTACTTTTGCATTGATTCTTTTTGCTCATGATCAATAAACAAATTCTCCAGTACGTCCTATTTTGGTTAGAATTTTTAGAGTTCCAGAAGTTTGCGTTAGTTACAGATTGCTACAGACTGTTCTATTTTTGACAGATTCTGTTTTTCATGTGTTGTTTGCTTATTTCAATGCATCTATGGCTAATAAATTAGTTTATAAACCATAAGGAAGTTGGAATACAGTAGGTTTAACACCAATATAAATAAAGAATTAGTTTATTACAGTACCTTAAAGTAGTCTTTTGTTTTCTTTCTCTAACGGAGCTCACGAGATTTCTATTGAGTTTTGTGTTGTGAAGTTTTTAAGTTTTGGGTGAATTCTTTTGATGGATTATGGAACAAGGAGTGGCAAGGGCCTAAGCTTGGGGATGCCCACGGCACCCCCAATATAATCCAAGGACACCAAAAAGTGAAAGCTTGGGGATGCCCCGGAAGGCATCCCCTCTTTCGTCCACTTCCATCGGTAATTTACTTGGAGCTATATTTTTATTCCCCAACATGATATGTGTTTTGCTTGGAGCGTCTTGTATTATTTGAGTCTTTGCTTGTTAGTTTACCACAATCATCCTTGCTGTGCACACCTTTTGAGAGAGCCATACATGATTTGGAATTTGATAGAATACTCTATGTGCTTCACTTATATCTTTTGAGCTTGATAATTTGCTCATAGTGCTTCACTTATATCTTTTTGAGCGTGATAATTTTTTGCTCTAGTACTTCACTTAGATCTTTTAGAGCACAGTGGTGGATTTGTTTTAAAGAAACTTGATCTCTCATGCTTCACTTAGATTATTTTGAGAGTCGTTAATAGCATGGTAATTTGCTTACTGTTAATATACTTGGTGTTCAAGATATGTGAAACTTTCTTTTGAGTGTGTTGAATACTAAGATAAGTTTGATGCTTGATAATTGTTTTGAGATATGGAGGTAATAATATGAAAGTCATGCTAGTTGAGTAGTTGTGAATTTGAGAAATACTTGTGTTGAAGTTTGTAAGTCTCGTAGCATGCACGTATGGTTAAAGTTGTGTAACAAATTTGAAACATAAAGTGTACCTGGCTTGTGCATCCTTATGAGTGGTGGTCGGGGACGAGCGATGGTCTTTTCCTACCAATATATTCCCCTAGGAGCATGTGCGTAGTACTTGATTTTTGATGACTTCTAAATTTTTGCAATAAGTATATGAGTTCTTTTGACTAATGTTGAGTCCATGGATTATACGCACTTTTACCTTTCCGCCATTGCTAGCCTCTTCGGTACCGTGAATTGCCCTTTCTCAAATTGAGAGTTGGCGCAAACTTCGCTGGTGCATCCAAACTCCATGATACGATACGCTCTATCACACATAAACCTCCCGATATCTTCCTCAAAACAGCCACCATACCTATGTATTATGGCATTTCCATAGCCATTCCGAGATATATTGCCATGCAACTTTCCACCGTTCCGTTCATCATTATTATGACATACATTACTTTTGTCATATTGCCATTGCATGATCATGTAGTTGACATCGTATTTGTGGCAAAGCCACCATGCATTATTTTTCATACATGTCACTCTTGATTCATTGCACCATCCCGGTACACCGCCGGAGGCATTCATATAGAGTCATACCTTGTTCTAGTTTCGAGTTGTAATCCTCATGTTGTAATCAATAGAAGTGTGATGATCATCATTATTAGAGCATTGCCCAAAAAAAGAGAAAGGCCAAAATAAAAAAAAGAAAGGCCCAAAAAAAAGGGCAATGCTACTATCTCTTTTTCCACACTTGTGCTTCAAAGTAGCACCATGTTCTTCATGTAGTGAGTCTCATGTTTTGTGCTTCAAAGTAGCACCAGGTTCTTCATGTAGTGAGTCTCATATTTTGTGCTTCAAAGTAGCACCTCGTTCTTCATGTAGTGAGTCTCATATATTGTGCTTCAAAGTAGCACCATGTTTTTCATATAGTGAGTCTCATAAGTTGTCTTTTTCATACTAGTGGGAATTTTTCATTATAGAACTTGGCTTGTATATTCGTACAATGGGCTTCCTCAAATGCCCTAGGTCTTCATGAGCAAGCAAGTTGGATGCACACCCACTAGGTTTCTTTTGTTGAGCATTCATAGCTCTAGTGCATCCGTTGCATGGCAATCCCTACTCCTCATGTTGACATCAATTGATGGGCATCTCCATAGCCCGTTGATTATCCTCATCAATGTGAGACTTTCTCCTTTTTTGTCTTCTCCACACAATCCCGATCATCATATTCTATTCCACCCATAGTGCTATATCCATGGCTCACGCTCATGTATTGCGTGAAGGTTGAAAAAGTTTGAGATTATTTAAGTATGAAACAATTGCTTGGCTTGTCATCGGGGGTATAGAAGTTGGGAACATCTTTGTGTGATGAAAATGAAGCATAGCCTAACTATATGATTTTGTAGGGATGAACTTCCTTTGGCCATGTTATTTTGAGATGACACAATTATTTTGATTAGTGTTCTTGAAGTACTATTATTTTTATGTCAATATGAACTTTTGTCTTGAATCTTTTGGATCTGAATATTCATATCACAATTAAGAAGATTTACATTGAAATAATGCCAAAGTATCACTCCGCATTAAAAATTCTCTTTTTATCATTTACCTACTCGAGGACGAGCAGGAATTAAGCTTGGGGATGCCTGATACGTCTCCAACGTATCTATAATTTTTTATTGCTCCATGCTACTTTATCTATTGTTTTGGACTATAACAGGCTTTATTTTCCACTTTTATATTATTTTTGGGACTAACCTATTAACAGGAGGCCCAGCCCAGAATTGTTGTTTTTTGCCTATTTCAGTGTTTCGAAGAAATGGAATATCAAACGGAGTCCAAACGGAATGAAACCTTCGGGAACGTGATCTTCTCACCGAACATGATCCAGGAGACTTGGACCCTACTCCAAGAAGTGTCAGAGGCGGTCACGACGGTGGGGGGCGCGCCCTCCCCCCTGGGCGCGCCCCCCTACCTCGTGGGCCCCCTGACGCTCCACCGACGTACTCCTTCCTTCTATATATACCTACGTACCCCCAACAGATCGGAGACGGAGCCAAAAACCTAATTCCACCGCCGCAAACTTCTGTATCCACGAGATCCCATCTTGGGGCCTGTTCTGGAGCTCCGCCGGAGAGGGCATCCACCACGGAGGGCTTCTACATCATCACCATAGCCCCTCCGATGAAGTGTGAGTAGTTTACTTCAGACCTTCGGGTCCATAGTTAGTAGCTAGATGGCTTCTTCTCTCTTTTTGGATCTCAATACAATGTTCTCCCCCTCTCTCGTGGAGATCTATTCGATGTAATCTTCTTTTTGCGGTGTTGTTGAGATCGATGAATTGTGGGTTTATGATCCAGCTTATCTATGGAAAATATTTGATTCTTCTCTAAATTCTTTTATGTATGATTGAGTTATCTTTGCAAGTCTCTTCGAATTATCCGTTTGGTTTGGCCAACTAGATTGGTAGTTCTTGCAATGGGAGAAGTGTTTAGCTTTGGGTTCAATCTTGCGGTGACCTTACCCAGTGATAGAAAGGGTTGCAAGGCACGTATTGTATTGGTGCCATCGAGGATAACAAGATGGGGTATTTATCATATTGCATGAATTTATTCCTCTACATCATGTCATCTTGCTTAAGGCGTTACTCTGTTTTTAACTTAATACTCTAGATGCATGCTGGATAGCGGTCGATGAGTGGAGTAATAGTAGTAGATGCAGAATCGTTTCGGTCTACTTGTCACGGACGTGATGCCTATATACATGATCATTGCCTGGATAACCTCATAACTATGCTCAATTCTGTCAATTGCTCAACAGTAATTTGTTCACCCACCGTAGAATACTTATGCTCTTGACAGAAGCCACTAGTGAAACTTATGGCCCCCGGGTCTATTCTCATCATATCAATCTCCATCACTTTATTTACTTGCTTTTGCTTTTACTTTTACTTTGCATCTTTATACCAAAAATACCAAAAATATTATCTCTATCAGATCTCATCCTCGTAAGTGACCGTGAAGGGATTGACAACCCCTAAGCGTTGGTTGCGAGTAGCTATCGTTTTGTGCAGGTACGAGGGACTTGCGCGTGGTCTCCTACTGGATTGATACCTTGGTTCTCAAAAACTGAGGGAAATACTTACGCTACTGTGCTGCATCATCCTCTCCTCTTCGGGGAAATCCAACGCAAGCTCCAGACGTAGCATCCCCCCCTCCTTTGGCCCATTAGGCCCATACACTTTCCGGGGGTGCCGAAACCCCTTCCGGTGACCCGATGACTACCCGGTGCACTCCGCAACTCTTCTGGTGTTCGAATACCATCGTGCTATATATCAGTCTTTACCTATAGACCATTCCGCTACTCCTCGTCATGTCTGTGATCTCATTCGGGACTCCGAACAATATTTGGTCACCAAATCATATAACTCATATAACACTATATCATCAACGAACGTTAAGCATGCGAACCCTACAGGTTTGAGAACTATGTAGACATGCGATACACCTCTCCAGTCAATAACCAATAGCGGAACCTGGATTCCCATATTGGCTCCTACATATTCTACAAAGATCTTTATCGGTCGAACCTTATGACAACATGCGTAATTCCCTTTGTCCATCGATATGTTACTTGCCCGAGATTCGATCATCGGTATCTATATACCTAGTTCAATCTAGTTATCGGCTAGTCTCTTTACTCGTTCCGTAATACATCACCTCATGACTAACTCCTTAGTCATTTGCTTGCAAGCTTATGATGTGTATTACCGAGAGAGCCCAGAGATACCTCTCCGACACTCGGAGTGACAAATCCTAATCTTGATCTATGCCAACTCAACAAACACCTTCGGCGATACCTGTAGAGCATCTTTATGATCACCCAGTTACGTTGTGATGCTTGATAGCACACAAGGTATTCCTCCGGTATCCGGGAGTTTCATAATCTCATGGTTGAAGGAATATGTATTTGACATGAAGAAAGCAATAGCAATAAAACTGAATGATCATTATGCTAAGCTAACGGATGGGTCTTGTCCATCACATCATTCTCCTAATGATGTGATCTCGTTATCAACTGACAACACATGTCTATGGTTAGGAAACCTTAACCATCTTTGATCAACGAGCTAGTCTAGTAGAGGCTTACTAGGGACACGGTATTTGTTTATGTATTCACACATGTATTTAGGTTTCCGATCAATACAATTCTAGCATGAACAATAAACTTTTATCATGAATAAGGAAATATAAAGTAACAACTTTATTATTGCCTCTAGGGCATATTTCCTTCACATTGAGCATTTCAGATAATCTATCATTTGGCACAAGACGATTCTAGCCCTCAAAGTATAGAGTGAAGACGGATTATTTTCCTTCATTTCATTTTTGGTGGACCTGAGTCATAGGAAAAAACATACTATAAAGGGGGGGTCCGCTTTGAAAATGTTTTGGTGGAATCAACACGTACACGTATTCATTTGCACCCTCCACATCTTTCCGCTTCTTTGGAGTTCCTCCCTTTGTTGCTTAGAAGGGATATGAAGAGCTGCCAGCGGTAGTACCGTGGCTGGCAGCGGTTGTACCGCCTATAGGCGGCAGTTCCGCTCCCAGTACTACTCGTACTACCGCCTCGATTCGGGTCTCGACCTTTTCATGTTGGGTTCAGCGGTAGTCTAGAAGAGGTATGTATGGCTAGTACCGCTGACCCCTTTTTGACCCTACGAGGCAAGCGACAGTAGGAGCAGTAGTACCTCTTGTAAGAGGTAGTATTGTGCCCACTACCGCTGCCACTTCCCCTTGCAGCTTTGCTCTCCATTCCCTTCTTAGTCTCTCCATTCCCTCCTCTAGTCAACCATATTGATCCTTTCACCAATAAGAGCACTTGGATTACAATGAATAAACAGCACCTACACACAATTACAACCTTCTTCCTGGTCCCCAACCAAACTAGTGAGATTGTTGGTCTCACTAGCCTTGCTAGTTACAAGCATTAACAAGTAGTATGGTAGGAATTGAAGATTGTAGACAAATAAAAGAAAAGGTTTAAATTGTAAAGAGCAATAAAAAAAAGGTCGACCGAGGTTGTGATTATGAGGATAAAAGACCGAGATACATAACTTCACTGGTGGCATCTCTCCAAAAAACGTAGCATAGGCGTGGTGAAGAAATGAAGTTGTGTATCGATTAAATTGCACTCCCTCTTTAAAAATATAAGAGCGTTTAGATCACTACTTGATCTAAACACTCTTATATTTCTTTACAGAGGGAGTCGTTTTTATTATTGATCATACATGTCATGATTGCATGTAGGCATTATATCCTTTTATCCATAGACTTTTACACAACTACAACTAATACTCCACTAAAGATTATTATCCAGCATGCATCTTTAAGTATTAAGTGAAAACAGAGCATTGCATTAAGCAAAGTGACATAATGTTGATAGCATATCGTCTTTACCTCTAGCTCATCACAAAGACAAGTACACGATTACTTTTTATCCTATATGGCAATAACACAATAGATGTCTTTTTTCTCTTGATTTCATTCGGGATAGATTACCTGCAAGATTTAACCCAACTAACATACACAACTCCCTCTTGTAGATGGTTCATCTAAATAGAGTGAATAGCAAAAAAACTACCACATTACGGGCTACCATTGCAAAAAAAACTACTAGAAAAGTGGTTGGTTGTTCCAAAAAAAACTAGTGGCTGAATCATTATAGTTTAAGCGCAGTTATGACACATGGGGCCTGTCGGATTTCGGGTTCCGGCAGACCCTTGAGGTTCGAACTCTGGGTTGTGCACGAAGATATTTCCCCTACTAGCTCGCGTTTCGAAGCCTCGCAAGGAATCTAGGCCGGAAAGAAGAACACACAAGGGACACGAGATTTATACTGGTTCAGGCCACCATTGTGGTGTAATACCCTACTCAAGTGTGTGGTGTGGTGGATTGCCTCAGGGGCTGATGATGAACAATACAAAGGGAGAACAGCCTCGCGAGGGGCTATTCTTGAGCTGGTGTGATGAACTACTTGGGTGAGTTCAGTCGCCTCTCTCTCTCTCTCTAGTCTATGCGCAATCTGGATCTCCCCCTCTCTACGGTGGTGGCTAGTCCTATTTATAGAGGGAGGCCCTGGGCGTCTTCCCAAATAATGAGCGGGAAGGGCGCCAACAATTGGCCATTTTGAAGGGGAACATCTAGTACACTTATTCTGACTAAAGTTGGTCTTCGACTGCCAAAGACTCTGGCGGTGACGCCGTCCTGGGCTCCATGATGACTTCCATCCTGCCGCTCTGCTGGTCTTGGTCTTGTTGCACCGAAACGGTAACCTTTGCCTGATGCCTTGGCATGTGCTTGCCCCCTTTGCACCAAAGGGGAAACAAGGACACTGCATAGGCCGGCGCCCTCCTGGCGCCCGCCTGGTCTCGATCATCATGGCTTGCGTCATGGGCTCCTCGCGAGGTGCCCTGCCTTGATCTCTCCACCTCCTCGCGAGCCTGCCTGATGAGGCTGCTCCTGAGGAAGCTTCCTGTCGTCCGCCCCGCGATGCTTGGCCCCTCGCGAGGGTATTGAGCTTGAACTGATGAAGCTGGGCTGCATTGGGCCTTCGCTTGAGCCACGCCGCAGGCCGCAGACAGGCAAGTCTGGGGACCCCTGTTCCCAGAGCGCCGACAGTAGCCCCCATGCCCAAGGCGCGCCCGGACTTGGCTTAGCAGAGAAGCGAAGGGGCAAGTGCGAAGCACCGCGGGCCCCAATAGCCTGTGGCCTTGGGTGCCGCATGGCAATTGATTGGACGTGGGCGTCCCCGCTTCCCCATGACGCCTCGGCAACCGTCCATCTGACAAAAAGAGGTGCCTGGGCCAGACTTACTTGCTTTGTTCTCGTTCGCCTTGCTCCAGTTCCCCTTTCTCGCTCTTCTCCTTCTTGCTCCCGAAATCCTCCAGATCTGTCTCAATCCCTCCCATCCTACAAGCCATGGCGCCTCGCAAGACCACGACCGAGGCCTGGTACTTGCCGGCTCTGGATCCCCCGAACATGTCGGAGAATAATCTCGCCCTCACGCGCCTGATGACGGTGGCGTAGGGCAACGATGGGGCGACTATGCTCAAGGCCGGCTCCGCCCAGCCTGAAGGCAAGAGGAGCACCTTCTACCCGCTCTTTGTGAGCGCCATCATCGCCGGTCTGGTGCCTCCTTTTTCTGAGTTCTTCCTCGCTGTTCTTTGCCAATACAACTTGCAAACTCTA
Organism: Triticum dicoccoides; assembly: GCF_002162155.2. NCBI lineage: Eukaryota > Viridiplantae > Streptophyta > Magnoliopsida > Poales > Poaceae > Triticum > Triticum dicoccoides. The sequence continues at coordinate 604,370,116 of NC_041391.1, read as the reverse complement.
CACCTCCACCCCAACTATGTTCTCCTTCTGGCGATTTTCGCCTACTACTGTGAGGCTCATGTTGGAGTGATGCCCTCAGTGGCTCTGCTGCACCATTACTTCTCCCTCCGAGTTTTTGGTGCCCACACACCGCATGTGCGAGCTTTATCGCATACTCCAACTCCAATGCCATCTCGAAGCCTGGGAAGAGGATCGACGGCTTTCGGAGCAAGTGGGTCATGGTGGATGTTGGGCGCATCCACTCTCAACTGGTGCTGCCTACAGGACAGCCCAAGGCCATTGACGCGTGGTCCCGCGTGGAGCTTGTCGACCCCCATGCGAAGGTGGTGCTGAAGAGGATGAACGCGGACCTGAGGCCAGGCAACTTGGGGGGCGGCGAAGCTGACCGGGGCTACGCTCCTGAGGGAGTTCCTGGAGCACCAGGTGGCTCCACTCCGGGAGCACTCGCTCCCATTGTGGAGGCTTGGGGAAGCAGATGTCTCCCTTCACCTAAGCTCCGAGGCCCTGGCCGACGAAGATCTGGCCGCGGCTCTCCACTCCTTGGTTGGGGAGACGTGGCGAGCCCGGAGGGCGCTCCTGTCCCCTTGTTCCTTCGTGATGACTGGGAGCAGGTGGTGAGCGCCATGCCCACCTTCAATGGTGAGGGGCTGGTGCCTGAAGAAGCTCCCGTGGATCTGGCGGCGTTGGCGATGGTGAACTTGTCCTCCGACGACTCCAGCGGGAGTGAGGAGGAAGAAGAGGAGGAGGGAGAAGAGCCTGACTCTGAGGCGACCAGCGAGGAGTCAGGGGAGTCCTTTCTTCAGCGCAGGTCCCGCGCCCTCCGCTCCATGCCGGACGACGATGAGGCCGGTGCCGGGCGAAGCGGGGAGAACTCTCCCTTGATCCCGAGGAAGGGCAGGTCGGCGCTGGTTCCCCCCGGGTCTGCTCTGGTCCTGGGGCGGTCTGAGGCCAGCTCCGGCCCTCCTATCGCGCCTTCTGATTCCGTGCCTCCCAAGGCTGACCCCAGCTATAGGGTCTCGGGCTTCAAGTTTGGTCGCAGGCTGCTTGAGTCCTCGAACGATGACCAATAAGTGCTCGATTCATGTTTTGCTTTGTTTCTGTCACCATGGCTTGACGTCTGCATCCTTTTGGCCAGGCCGGCGCCTGCAGCAAAAAGGTTGAAAGGGTCCTCGGGGATCCTGCTTGGGGCGAGTTCATCTGCCGGGGCAGCGCCTTCATCCGCGGGGAAAGGAGGCAGCAAGGCTCGCGCCTCTCCTGCCCAATCGTCTTCGCGAGGCCAGCAGGGATGCTCCAGCGAGGAGTCAGCCCTCGTGGCCCCGCTGACTCTGGAGGTGCCTGCGCTTGATGCTATCGCCGGGGTGGCCAAGGCCCAGGGGGTTCCTTCCTCCCAAGCCGTGATCACATTGCCTTCCTCTCCGCCTATTCCACCGGCTCCCATCTCTACCGACTCCTACGTCGTCCTGGACCGGGCTGCCAACGAACTGAGCCGGTTGCGGGAGGATCTTCGGAGCGCGGACCCCCGCCTGATGGTCGGGCGCTTGGAGCTAGCCTCTGGCTGGGCCCGCTCCGCTGCCTCCGTTCGAGCGGCGTTGAGCCAGGCCGTGTCTGCCTCCGATGAGGAGAAGCAAGCCGCCTCCCAGGCCAAGGCCACTCGCGATGCTGCCTTGGGTGACGCTGTGGATGCCCTGGGCCGCTGCAAGGTGCTGGAGGATGAGCTTCAAGGCCTGCATGACGAGCTCACAAAGGAGGTCCGCAGCCGCCAGGAGAAGGAGGAGGAGATGAAGGCTCGGAAAGCTGCCATCAGGGACCGGGACACCGAGCTTGACGACCGTCACGGCTGGTTGGAGATGCTGGAGCAGGCGCTGAAGGTGGAGAGGGCCGAGCTAGACGGCAAGGCAAAGGTCCTGGGCGAGGATCGAGTGGCCTTCGCCAAGCTGTAGGAGAAAGCTCACACCATGCTGAAGACGATTTATGAGGGCGGCTTAGAGAAGTTGTTGGCTGGCGCAGAGGACGGCCCTGCCGAGCTGCTTCCCTTCCTGGTTCGTGCACTCAAAGATGTCGTGGACGGCCTTGGTCCTACGACCGAGGCCGAGGCGTGTGCCCTGTCTTCTGTAGTGTTGACGCGTGTCCTTAGCCACGTCTACCTTCGCGACCCCAACGTCGACCTTGACAGCCTGCTGGAACCTGTGAGCGGCGACCTTGCCACTGCTGCTGCTGAGGCCGTGAAAGGCCGAGCCGAGGCTTTGCTGGGGAGGTTCCGCGCCTTCAGCACCTTGCCCGGGCGCGATGCCGCCAGCTCTGCGGCCTCAGGAGGTGGAGCCGCCCAACATGACTCCACCACAGGTGGCGGCGCCACTGGAAAGTGATCCCTTCACGGCTTCTGTCCTGTTTTAATTCCTGCAACATGCATCATGCCTCGTGGAGGCGTTTAAACTTGTGTTTGGCGTTATGAAACAACCTATGGCTTGTAATATTTGCTTTTGAATTCCCTAGAATTTGCATTTTTCCCTCCTATTTGCTTGTGTTCTATGTTGGCAGGGCCCGACCCCGCGCATACCTCAGTCGCCGTTAGCCCCGACCGGAAACCAGGACGGGACTAAGGAGTGAGGGGCTACGTGACCAGTTAGGCTCCTGAGTCGCGATGCTTAGGAGTCCCCCTTGACGCGCAAACAACAAGTAGGGAAGGGAGTCATAGGAGTGGATTTGTCGTTCTACGTCGGCAGGGCCCGGCCCCGCGCATACCTCAGCCGCCGTTAGCCCCGACCGAAAACCAGGATGGGACTAAGGAGTGAGGGGCTACATGACCAGTTAGGCTCCTGAGTCGCGATGCTCAGGAGTCCCCCTTGACGCGCAAATGAGCTTTCATACCTTGGCTTCGCTCGGGGAGGGGCGCGCGATGACCAGGTCTGAGGGGCCTGGGTGGGTGGCGTGCGCTCGGGTGCAGCCCCCGTGTCCAGCCCCCTCGCGCGGCACTCCCGAGGGGAGGCTTTGCGACGGTGTCGGACACTGAGCTCCGGGCTCCCTGAGGTTGATACGACCGTGGGCCGCCCTCAGTTGTTTATCATCAGCGCGGAGCATAGTGCTTTCGTATGTGTACGGGTATAGCCGCTCCTCGGTAGTGTCGTCAGCCAGCACGGAGCATGGTGCTTCCACTGGTGCATGGGAGGGGGCTCCCCTTCGGGAGGAGCCCCCGAGGCGTGTACAGCCCGCCCTGACACGTGGCCGGCACGGTAGGGCTAGAACAGGTGTATCTGGGCACCCATGAGCCAGCGCGGGACTCACGATGCCCTACCTCGAGGCGGGTTGCGCCTGGCTCTAGGCCTTTATCGATGGCATGTTCCTGCAAGGTGGTTAGAATGCAAATGCTCTACGTCCTCAGGTCCCGGCCCTCGAGCAAGCTCAGCCACCGCTGGTATGACAGGTCGTGATGCCTTGGGTCAAGGCCAGTGGGTGAGGGCTGGAGAGCCAGTAAGAGCCCATGAGTCGCGATGCTCAGGTACCCCACTTTCAATGTGCAAGCACTTTGCATGAGAGTGAAGAGGTCCATGATAGGCAGCAGAAGATAATCGCGGGAATCAGGTTAAGCATGGAGGGGCAAATCCATTTCTATAGATGCAGAAAAAGCAACCGCCACTGGGTCAGGCCCGAGCGGCTCGGGGATAATGCATCCCGAGGGGCACCCCCAACAAGGTAAGAAAAGAACATGAGCAAAACGGATGCATGCCACAGGGACGGACCCACGTGACCTGGGAATGATGCAGCCCTGTGGGCGCTCCCAGCTGATAGTGGAACTTTGAAAGATGACACCTAATACGGTTGAAGATGAAGGGATGCTGAAGTAGCGGACGACACGTGGTGAGGAAGCCGACCCTCACGAGCTCTGGGACCTGGAGCCTCGGGAGGCTCCGGGGGCTCAGGTGGATCTTCGAGGACCATCTCCATCTCTGCCAGGACCGCGCGATGCCTGACCTCCTGAGCCTCCAGAATGCTCCTCAACAGGCGCTGATGAGCGGTGACCGCATTCGGCAGGCTGAAAGGCATGCGAACGTAGCTGTGAGGTGGACCCTTGCAACACCCCACGTGCGAAGGACAGAGGCGCTCATGAGACGTGGCTTGGTTGAGCCCTGGCGCATCAATGCAGACACGCAGCCTGCCGTCCTCGCCTGGATGGGGGGCTGCGGCAAGTAGGCAGCGGTTGTCGCGCATGACTCTTGACTCCTGTAGCTCCTGAGTGTTTCTCGCGATGAACTCCTAAGGGTTTGGCCCTCCTTGCCTCATACCTTCTTGAGGGAAACGCGCCTTGAAGCACGCCTCCAAGTGGTGCCCGAGCGCCTCCCTTATGACCTTGCCAAAGTCAGTGGCTCTCCAAGAAAGAGCCCCCGAGCCCTACCCGAGGAGGGTGCCGGGCACGCCTTCCTATGCGACAGAGGGTGGCGCCCCCTCAACGGGCGCAGATCCTGACGCAACGCCTCCGGAGGTACCCGCCACCTGATGGCTTGGGCCAGGCGAAGCCTTCTTCTTCTTAGGGACCGCCTCGGGAAGTCTCCTGCTTCTGTGATCTGGGTCTTCGATTGCCGCGGCTTGGAAGGCACGCTCAAGAGAACACACTGCATCCCTTTTCTCACAGGGTACTGTGATGACTCCACTGCTTCCTAGCATCTTGAGGACATTGTAGCCATGGTGAGTCATTGCCATGAACTTGTCCAGGGCTGGGTACTCGAGGATGGCATTGTATGGCAGGCGAATGTGGGCGACGTCGAAGTCAATGAGCTCGGTGCGGTAGTTGTTGCGCTACCCAAAGGTGACTAGAAGGCGAACCTGCCCTATCGGAACAGTGGAACCATCGGTGACTCCTGAGAAAGGCTTGGTCGGCTGAAGCTGATCATATGGCACTTGGAGATTGTTGAATGTCTCGACAGACATGACGTTGAGTCCTGCTCCGCCATCGATGAGGGTCCTGGTGACTTGCACATTGCTGATGACTGGGGAACAAAGCATTGGGAGGACTCCGGCCGTTGCTGCGCACTTGAGCTGATCCGCTGAGCTGAACATGATAGCGCATGCAGACCATCTGAGAGGGCGCGTGGCCTCAAGCTTGGGGAGGACTGCATTCACCTGGCGAGCAAACTGCTTGAAGATGTGCTGTGAGGCCAGGGCCTGGGCGCCGCCCAGGATGCAAGCGATTGCGCGCGGCTCCTGGAAGCCCCCAGCCCCCTCGTCCTGATGTTGGTCTTCATTCCTCCTTGGCGGTGGTGGCAGAGGTGGGAGGCCTGCGTTGCCTTGCGGGCGATCCTCATGGGGCTGATCCCTCCAACCTCCCTCGCGAGGCTGGTCCTGCCAGCAGTTCTCGCGAGGTCGGTCACGCCACCCTTGGCGAGGTCCACGGTCTTCCCATCGTCCTCCACCTCTTCCTCCTCCTCAGCCATAGCCCCGATCGTTGCGCTTGGGGCGTCGGCCGATACGCCCATCTCGTACGGCCCTGAGCTCCTGGCATTCATTGGTGTTGTGGGTTTGGAGGTCTTGGTACACGCAGTACCGGCTACCCTTGGATGACTCAGGCTGATCCCTTCCTCGCTTGGTGTCTGGCTCTGCTGCAAGCACAACAGCTCCCTTACGCTTCACGTCCTTGACCTTGGGCTTCTTCTCTTCTGGATCGGCAGCCGGAAGCTCGAGGAGGGAGAGGCGCCCTCCCTCAACCCTGGCACACTTGGTCGCCAAGTTGAACAGCTCCAGGGATGTGCACAGGTCTTCATGGATTACTAGCTCCTCTTTCATCTTGATGTCAGGCACGCCATCGGAGAAGGCTGAGATGATGGCTTCCTCAGTCACCCTGGGGATCTTGAGGCGAGCGTTGTTGAAGCGCTGGATGTACTTCTGCAGGGTCTCTCCTGGCTGTTGCTTGATGCGGCGCAGGTCACTCATGGCCGGGGGCCGGTCGCGAGTGCATTGGAAGTTGGTGATGAAGCGAGTGTGCATCTCGTCCCAGGAGGAGATCATGCCAGGAGCCAGGTTCAGGAGCCAGGTGCGGGCACCATCCTTGAGCGCCATGGGAAACCAATTCGCCATGACCTTTTCGTCCCCGTTGGCAGCTTCGATGCCCAGCTCGTAGAGCTGTAGGAACTCCGCGGGGTCTGAAGTGCCTTCGTAGCGAGGGGCAGGTCAAGCTTGAACTTTCCTGGCCATGCAACACTGCGTAGCTCGGGGGTGAAGGCGCGGCAGCCTGCGGTGGCCACCGGAGCCCTTTGCTGGTGCTGGGCTTGCTCCTGGAAATTCCCACGCGCCGCCGCTTGGAGCAGCGCGAGGTCTTGACGTGGTGGTGCAGCGATGCGGTCATGGGCATCGGTGCTGGGAGCACGCGGTCACCTTCTTGGGGGCGAGGGATTTCTTGCCAACTCCTTTCTTGTCGTGCAGGCACCGGACGCGGTGGGTCTCGTCCTGGGGCCGTGTGCCTTGGAGCCAAGGCGCCTTCTTAGGGAGGAGGTGGCGGAGGCACCTCTTGATCCATGCCTCCTACGCAGGATGGAGGGCGAGGCAGCGAGAGAGATGGCATAGGAGAGCCCCCTGCAGTGCTGACAAGCTCGGTGATGCGGGCGAGCCAGTCCTCGTAGAGGTTGTCAACGGGACGGTAGTGCAGGAGCTCATGCGCCAGGAGCAGCGTAGCATGCGCGTCCGTGGGGGCGCCACGGGCGTGGGACGACAAACCAGCTGGAGTCAGCGATGGGGTGGCGGTGCGGCCTTCCCGCTGCACTGAAGGATGCAGGGACGAGGCCTGCTGCTCGTTCCCCGCCGGGCCGGTGGCAGCGTTGGCGGCAGGTAACGGGGAACGACGGGGGCGTCCGCCGACGGGTGCCGTTTGGGCAACGCGGGTGGCGAGAGCAGCCCGACGATCGGCGCGAGCCCGACGAGCGTTAGCCATGGATACGACGGAAGATCACACGCGATCAGTGGAAGAAAGATTCCGGCGCACCCCTACCTGGCGCGCCAAATGTCCGATTTCGGGTTCCGGCAGACCCTTGAGGTTCGAACTCTGGGGTGCGCACGAAGATCTTTCCCCTACCAGCTCGCGTTTCGAAGCCTCGCAAGGAATCTAGGCCAGAAAGAAGAACACACAAGGGACACGAGATTTATACTGGTTTAGGCCACCATTGTGGTATAATACCCTACTCTAGTGTGTGATGTGGTGGATTGTCTCATGGGCTGATGATGAACAATACAAAGGGAGAACAGCCTCGCGAGGGGCTGTTCTTGAGCTGGTGCGATGAACTGCTTGGGTGAGTTTAGTCGCCTCTCTCTCTCTCTAGTCTATGCGCAATCTAGATCTCCCCCTCTCTACGGTGGTGGCTAGTCCTATTTATAGAGGTTGGCCCTGGGCCTCTTCCCAAATAATGAGCGGGAAGGGCGCCAACAATTGGCCATTTTGAAGGGGAACATCTAGTACACTTATCCTGACTAAAGTTGGTCTTCGACTGCCAAAGACTCTGGCGGTGACGCCGTCCTGGGCTCCATGATGACTTCCATCCTGCCGCTCTGCTGGTATTAGTCTTGTTGCACCGAAACGGTAACCTTTGCTTGATGCCTTGGCATGTGCTTGCCCCCTTTGCACCAAAGGGGAAACAAGGACACTGCACAGGCCGGCGCCCGCCTGGTCTCGATCGTCTAGGCTTGCGTCACGCGCTCCTTGCGAGGTGCCCTGCCTTGATCTCTCCGCCTCCTTGTGAGCCTGCCTGATGAGGCTGCTCCTGAGGAAGCTTCCTGTCGTTCGCCCCGCAAGGCTTGGCCCCTCGCGAGGGTCTTGAGCTTGAACTGATGAAGCTGGGCTACACTGGGCCTTCACTTGAGCCACGCTGCAGGCCACGGGCACGCAAGTCTAGGGACCCCCGTTCCTTGAACGCCGACAGGGCCCGCTCGTTATGGTTCTGCCGTCCAGAGGCTGACGACGCGCGCGATGGCGGCAGTTAGAGAGCGCCTCCCGACCAGGTGCTTAGTCACCCACTCGCAGTCTCGCTCACCCACTCCCACTCTCTCCCCCCTCGCTCTATTCTCCCCTTCCCGAGAGCTCGCCATCATCGCCGATCACCTCCCTTCCTCTTCGCCGGCCCGAATGCCTTCTTGGAATGATGGAGATGAGAGCTACAATGACGATAATGTCTACTACGCCACCTTCTTCTTGTAGGCTCGTGTTAGGCCTCCAAGCGCAGAGTTTTGTAGGACAGTAGCAAATTTCCCTCAAGTGGATGACCTAAGGTTTATCAATCCATGGGAGGCGTAGGATGAAGATGGTCTCTCTCAAACAACCCTACAACCAAATAACAAAGAGTCTCTTGTGTCCCCAACACACCAATACAATGGTAAATTGTATAGGTGCACTAGTTTGGCGGAGAGATGGTGATACAAGTGTAATATGGATGGTAGATATAGGTTTTTGTAATCTGAAAATATAAAAACAGCAAGGTAGCAGGTGATAAAAGTGAGCACAAGCGGTATTGCAATGCTTGAAAACAAGGCCTACGGTTCATACTTTCACTAGTGCAAGTTCTCTCAACAATGATAACATAATTAAATCAGATGGCAATCCCTCAACGTGCAACAAAGAATCACTCCAAAGTTTCTATCAGAGAATGTATGACGAAAACATGCATCAACCCCTATGCATAGATTACCCCAATGTCACCTCGGGAATCCGCGAGTGGAGTGCCAAAACATACATCAAGTGAATAAATAGAACATCCCATTGTCACCACAGATATCCCATCGCAAGACATACATCAAGTGTTCTCAAATCCAATACTCAATCCAACATAACGAAACCTCAAATTGCAAGACTCAACTCATCACAACAAGAGATAGAGAGGGAAGAAACACCATATGATCCAACTATAGTAACAAAGCTCGCGGTACATCAAGATCGTGCCAAATCAAGAACACGAGAGAGAGAGAGAGAGAGAGATCAAAACACATAGCTACTCATGCATACCCTCAGCCTCGAGGGTGAACTACTCCCTCCTTGTCATGGAGACCGCCGGGATGATCAAGGTGGCCTCAGGTGATGATTTCCCCCTCCGGCAGGGTGCCGGAATGGGCTCCCGATTGCTTTTTCATGGCTATAGAGGATTACGGCGGCGGAACTTCCGATCTAGGTTTGTTTCTGGAGGTTTCTCTATTTATAGGAATTTGGCGTTGGTTTCACGTCAGGGGAGTTCCCGAGGGACACACTAGCCAAGGGGGTGTGCCCCCTACCCGTGTGGTTGCCCCATGACTCTTCTGGCCCAACTCTGATGCTCCATGGGTCACTTCTGGTCCATAAAAAATCACCTTAAATTTTCAGTTTGTTTGGACTCCATTTGATATTCCTTTTCTGTATAACTCAAAAACAAAGAAAGACAGAAACTGGCACTGGGCTCTAGGTTAATAGGTTAGTCCCAAAAACAATATAAAATAGCATATTAATGCACATAAAACATCCAAAATAGCCAATATAATAGCATGGAACAATAAAAAATTATAGATATGTTGGAGACGTATCAAGCATCCCCAAGCTTAATTCCTGCTCATCCTCGAGTAGGTAAATGATAAAAACAGAATTTTTGATGTGGAATGATACCTAACATATTTATCAATGCAATCATCTTTATTGTGGCATGAATATTCAGATCCATAAGATTCAAAACAAAAGTTTAATATTGACATAAAAACAATAATACTTCAAGCATACTAATAAAGCAATCATGTCTCCTCAAAATATCATGGCCAAAGAAAGTTATCCCTACAAAATCATATAGTCTGGCTATGCTTCATCTTCATCACACAAAGTATTTCATCATGCACAACCCCGATGACAAGCCAAGCAATTGTTTTATACTTTTAATGTTCTCAAGCTTTTTCAACTTTCATGCAATACATGAGCATGATCCATAGATATAGCACTATAGGTGGAATAGAATATGGTGGTTGTGGAGAAGACAAAAGGAAGGAGATAGTCTCACATCAACTAGGCGTATCAACGGGCTATGGAGATGTCCATCAATAGATATCAATGTGAGTGAGTAGGGATTGCCATGCAACGGACGCATAGAGCTATAAGTGTATGAAAGGTCAAAAAGAAACTAAGTGGGTGTGCATCCAACTCGCTTGCTCACGAAGACCTAGGGCAATTTGAGGAAGCCCGTCATTGGAATATACAAGCCAAGTTCTATAATGAAAATTTCCCACTAGTATATGAAAGTGACAACATAGGAGACTCTCTATCATGAAGATCATGGTGCTACTTTGAAGCACAAGTGTGGAAAAAGGATAGTACCATTGCCCCTTCTCTCTTTTCTTTCATTTTTTAATTTTTATTTTGGGCTCTTTGGCCTCTTTCTTTCCTTTTTTTCTATTTTTTCCTTTTTTTATTTTTCATCCGGAGTCTCATCCCGACTTGTGGGGGAATCATAGTCTCCTTCATCCTTTCCTCACATGGGAAAATGCTCTAATAATGATGATCATCATACTTTTATTTACTTTACATCTCAAGAATTACAGCTCGATACTAGAACAAATATATGACTTTATATGAATGTCTTCGGCGGTGTACTGGGATGTGCAATGACTCAAGCGTGACATGTATAAAAATATGAATGGTGGCTTTGCCACAAATACGATGTCAACTACATGATCATGCAAAGCAATATGACAATGATGAAGAGTGTCATAATAGACGGAACGGTGGAAGTTGCATGGCACTATATCTCGGAATGGCTATGGAAATGCCATAGTAGGTAGGTATGTTGGCTATTATGAGGAAGGTGTGTGGTGGGTGTAATGCACCGGCGAAAGTTGTGCGGTACTAGAGAGGCTAGCAATTGTGGAAGTTTGACAGTGCGTATAATCCATGGATTCAACATTAGTCATAAAGAACTCACATACTTATTACAAAAGTCTATTAGCTATCGAAACAAAGTACTACACGCATGCTCCTAAGGGGATAGATTGGTAGGAAAAGACCATCGCTCGTCCCTAACTGCCACTCATAAGGAAGACAATCAATAAATAAATCATAATCCGACTTTATCACATAACGGTTCACCATACGTGCATGCTACGGGAATCACAAACTTTAACACAAGTATTTATACCAATCCACAATTACTCACTAGCATGACTCTAATATCACCATCTTTGTATCGCAAAACAATATTCAAGGAATCAAACTTCTCATGGTATTCAATGCTCTTTATGGAAAAATTTTATTATATCCCTCTTGGATGCCCGTCATATTAGGACTAAATTCATAACCTAAGCAAATTACCATGTTGTTTAAGACTCTCAAAATAATATAAGTGAAGCATGAGAGTTCAACAATTTCTATAAAATAGAACCACCGCCGTGCTCTAAAAAGATATAAGTGAAGTACCAGAACAACTGACATACTACTCCAAAAAGATATAAGTGAAGATAAATGAGTAGTCAAATAATTAATTAGCTATGTGAAGACTCTCTCTCATTTAAGAATTTCATATCTAAGTACTTTATTCAAACATCAAGCAAAACAAAATAAAATGACATTCCAAGGATAGCACATATCATGTGAAGAAGCAAAAACTTAGGCTCAACAGAGGCTAACCGATAATTGTTGATCAAGAAAGGTGGGATGCCTACCGGGGCATCCCCAAGCTTAGATGCTTGAGACTTCTTGAAATATTAACTTGGGATGCCTTGGGCATCCCCAAGCTTGAGCTTTTGTGTCTCCTTAATTCCTCTCATACCACGGTTTCCCTAATTCTTAAAAACTTCATCCACACAAAACTCAACAAGAACTTGTGAGATAAGTTAGTATAAATCAATGCAAAACCTTATCATTCCCTGCTGTAGAGAATCACTAAAATTATAATTTGACATTGCATACTAAATGCCTCTGCATATTTAATACTCCCATCCTCAAATAGAATCATTAAATAAGCAAAGATATGCAAACAATGCAAATATAACAGCAATCTGTCTAAACAAAACAGTCTATAAAGAACGCAAGAACATTCATACTTCTCTAACTCCAAACATTTTGAAAAATTACCACACTATAGAAAATTTGTTTTAACTTACTGTGTAAAAATTTCAAGATTCTATCATGTTCTCACTATTCACCAATATTCAAAACATAATAGCAACATATAGACTTGCAAAATAAGCATGTTAAAGGCTATACTTGACATTTTTATTGAAATAAAAGATGCAAAACATTACTATAAATAGCAGCAAGCAAATCAAATAAAATAAAATGACGCTCCAAGCAAAACTCATATTATGTGAGGTTATCGATAATGTTGAAGACGAAAGAGGGGATGCCTTCCGGGGCATCCCCAAGCTTAGTTGCTTGGACATTCCTGGAATTACCATGGGGTGCCTTGGGCATCCCCAAGCTTAGCGTCTTGTCACTCCTTATTCTCCTCATATCGATCTATCACTCAAAACTTGAAAACTTCAATCACACAAAACTTAACAGAACTTCGTGAGATAGGTTAGTATGATAAAGACATATCATTAACTTTGGTACTTCCAAGACAAGATTCATAATTGTTCTCACACAATTCCTATTGTACCTTATCATTTCCACAATTTATATCACTTAACATAAGCTATGGAAACACAAAAACAAGCAAACTATGCATTGAAAACAAAATCTGTCAAAAACAGGATAGTTTGTAATGATCTAGACAACCACCATACTTCTGTAAATCTAAAAATTATGAAACATTAGGATAGTCTAGGAAATTTGTATATCAATCATGTGTAAAAAATTCAGAATTTTATCACATTCTAGTGAATTATCAAAATTCTGCAACTGGACGCAAAAGTTTCTGTTTTTCAGCAAGACCAAATCAACTATCACCATAGACCATCCCAAAGGTCTTACTTGGCACTTTATTGAAACAAAAGCTATAAAACATGATTACTACATTAGCTTAATCACGTGAACACACAAAAATAGTAGGGGTAAATGTTGGGTTGTCTCCCAACAAGCGCTTTTCTTTAATGCCTTTCTAGCTAGGCATGATGATTTCAATGATGCTTACATAAAAGATAAAAATTGGAACATAACGGGAGCATCATGAAGCATATGACTAGCACATTTAAGCCTAACCCACTTTCTATGCATAGGGATTTTGTAAGCAAACAATTTATGGGAACAAGAATCAACTAGCGTAGGAAGGCAAAACAAGCATAACTTCAAGATTTTCAACACATAGAGAGGAAACTTGATATTATTGAGATGCATATAAGCATATATTCCTCTCTCATAATAATTTTTAGTAGCATCATGAATGAATTCAACAATACAGCTATCACATAAAGCATTCTTTTCATGATTCACATGCACAAAAAATTATTACTCTCCACATAAGCAAATTCCTTCTCATTCATAATAGTGGGAGCAAACTCAACAAAATAACTATCATGGGATTGCAAATTAAAATCAAGACAACAAGTTTCCTGGTTATCATTATTCTTTATAGCATACATGTCATCACATTAATCATCATAGGTAGCAACTTTGTTCTCATAATCAATTGGAACCTCTTCCGAAATAGTGGAATCATCATTAAATAAAGTCACGACCTTCCAAATCCACTTTTATCAATATTGTAATAAGATTCAACACCCTCCAAAATAGTGGGATCATTACCTAGAGTTGACACTCTTCCAAACCCACTTTCATCAATATAATCATCATAAATAGGAGGCATGCTATCATCATAATAAATTTTCTCACCAAAACTTGGGGGACTGAAAATGTCATCTTGATCAAACATAGCATCACCAAGCTTGTGGCTTTGCACATCATTAGCATCATGGATATTCAAGGAATCCATACAAACAACATTGCAATCATGCTCATTATACAAAGATTTTATGCCAAACATTTTATTAACTTCTTCTTCTAACACTTGAGCATAATTTTCCTTTCCATCATTTTCATGAAAAACATTATAAAGATGAATAATATGTGGCAACCTCAATTCCATTTTTTTGTAGTTTTCTTTTATAGACTAAACTAGTGATAAAACAAGAAATTAAAAGATTAAATTGCAAGATCTAAATATATACCTTCAAGCACTCACCTCCCCGACAACGGCACCAAAAAAGAGCTTGATGTCTACTACGCAACCTTCTTCATGTAGACTCGTGTTGGGCCTCCAAGCACAGAGTTTTGTAGGACAGTAGCAAATTTCCCTCAAGTGGATGACCTAAGGTTTATCAATCTGTGGGAGGCATAGGATGAAGATGGTCTCTCTCAAACAACCCTGCAACCAAATAAAAAAGAGTCTCTTGTGTCCCCAACACACCCAATACAACGATAAATTGTATAGGTGCACTAGTTCGGCAAAGAGATGGTGATACAAGTGTAATATGGATGGTAGATATAGGTTTTTGTAATCTAAAAATATAAAAAGTAAGGTAGCAAGCAATAAAAGTGAGCACAAGCGGTATTGCAATGCTTGAAAACAAGGCCTAGGGTTCATACTTTCATTAGTGCAAGTTCTCTCAACAATGATAACATAATTAAATCATATGGCAATCCCTCAACGTGCAACAAAGAATCACTCCAAAGTTTCTATCGGAGAACGTAGGACGAAAACATGCATCAACCTCTATGCATATATTACCCCAATGTCACCTCGGGAATCCGCGAGTTGAGTGCCAAAACATACATCAAGTGAATCAGTAGAACATCCCATTGTCACCACAGATATCCCATCGCAAGACATACCTCAAGTGTTCTCAAATCCAATACTCAATCCAACATAAAAAAACCTCAGAGAGCAAGACTCAATTCATCACAACAAGAGATAGAGAGGGAAGAAACACCATATTATCCAACTATAGTAACAAAGCTCGTGGTACATCAAGATCGTGCCAAATCAAGAACACGAGAGAGATCAAAACACATAGCTACTGGTACATACCCTCAACCATGAGGGTGAACTACTCCCTCCTCATCATGGAGACTGCTGGGATGATGAAGATGGCCTCAGGTGATGATTTCCCCCTCCGGCAGGGTGCCGGAACGGGCTCCTGATTGGTTTTTCATGGCTACAGAGGCTTACAGCAGCGAAACTTCCAATCTAGGTTTCTTTCTGGAGGTTTATCTATTTATAGGAATTTTTGGCGTCGGTTTCATGTCAAGGGAGTTCCCAAGGGACCCACAAGCCAGGGGCACGCCCTAGGGGAGCGCCCCCTACCCTTGTGGTTGCCTCGGGACTCTTCTGGCCCAACTCCAATGCTCTATGGGTCTCTTCCGGTCCATAAAAAATGACCGTAATTTTTTAGTTTGTTTGGACTCCGTTTGATATTCCTTTTCTATAAAACTCAAAAACAAGGAAAAAACAGAAACTGGCACTGGGTTGTAGGTTAATAGGTTAGTCCAAAAAATAATATAAAATAGCATATAAAACATCCAAAACAGATAATATAATAGCATGGAACAATCAAAAATTATATATACGTTGGAGACGTATCAGACGATGGCATGGGGGGCAACCTGATGGACATGGGGTACTTAGTATGTCTCCCCCTCCTCCCTCTGCCATTATTTAGGATTAGGGTTCAATCGATTTGGGAATTAGGGTTGATGATATGCATATTTGTGTGGATGGATTCCTTTGGTTAAGGGTTTGGTTTAGCCAGTGCTTGATGGATCTGCAACTATATTGCATGTAGGACACACATGACACCATCCCTGAGCCACTATGGTGTGGTGCTCCCATGGAGGAAGTTGCCAAGTGCACTCTGCACCAGATAATGCCAAGGAAGTGTGTTGCTTTTGAAGGTGCTAACACTGGGAGGAGGTTCTATGGATGCCCTGTTCACATGAGTAATGTAGTAAATTAGTAGCTCATTATTATCTGAAGTGAGTGTTCTTATTTGTAGATAGTGGTTTTGTATTTGATATATGAAGTCAATGATTCATTTATGCTTTGTGGTTATTAGTTATGCTTAGTGGATTCAGTTATGTTGGATGGATTCAGTTATTTTGTAGTGGTTTAAAGATTGCAGAAAGTTAGTGATTCAATTATGCTAAGTGTTGGTTACTATTTGCATTAATTAGAGTGCAGAAATGTTCTTTCTTTGTAGGTAGAGTGCAAAAATGCTATCTATCTCTGTTTCAAAATAGTTGGCACTGGATTGAGTTATGAATGTGTATATATCCCCTCTATCTTAACTCTTTATATATCCTTTGTATATTAACTGTATTGAATTGCATAGATTTCTGAATTAGTACATCTCCTCCTTGTATATTAACTCTGTGTTAACTGAATTTAGTATTGAATTTATGCATATTCTTAATTATGTGTTGTCTGATCAAACTTAATTTATTCTGAATTTAATATTGTTGTTTGACTTAGCAACGAGGTGTGAAATGTGGTGTAGTTAAGTGGGTTGATCCAGTCCACCCTGATATACTGAAGAACTGCCTCATCAAGCTATGGGGATTGTTCCATGAGCAAAACCTTGGCAGGATTCAAGACAAGAATGCATATGATGCTGAGTTAACCAAGTTGATGAAGGAGAAGGATCATCTATGTGAGGAGTATCACAAAATGGTTGATGATGTTTCCAAGATGTTTGACTGGAGGGATGGTGTTGGCAAGGTGACTACCACAAAGGAATGGAAGCTGAGAAATTTGAGAAGTAGAAGGAAGAGCTAGAAATGGAGATAAAGATGGAGAAGCGTAGGCTAGCAAAGGAGCAGAGGTGAAGATGAAGATGGAGAAGCTTATGCTAGCAAAGGAGAAGAGGTGTATCCTTCAGGCCTAGGATGACATAATTCACAATACTAGGAAGGCTATGAAAGAGATCTAGGTGGACAGGGATCTTCTTGCACAAGAGAAGAAAGAGATGCAGAAAGTTGTAGCTGATCTGCTCAATGCTGGCCATGGGAGCAAGGAAAAACTTGAGAAAATCAAGGCCATAGTAGAGTCATGAAGATCAGACTATGGTTGATAAGTAAGTAAGTTGGCCTACTATATATAACAGGCCTTGCAAGTTGATGGTGGTAGTTGTATATTTTGTGCAGCACTATATGAACTGCTTAAGTTATGGTAACTGGAGTGAAGGGAGGTGCCAATGTTTAAGTTATGGTTATGTTAAATGATGCAGTGTTTAAAACCTATCTTAAGTACTGTAAAGAATTATTTTAGTTCTAGTTGTTTTAATGCAGTGAATAAGTGTTTTAGTGCTCTGGTATTTTATTTTAAAGTTGGGCTTAATGTCTCACTTATCCAATGTGGGCTTGGAACTAGGCCGTTATCCTAACTTGCCACCTGCCTACCAGCACCCAGTGTCCATCTATAAATCCCACCCTAAGCCAAAAACACTATTGTAACCCAAACCCCTACCTTCTCCTCCGCACAGCCGCCAGAGAAATCCCTAGATCCGTAGCTCAGTGGGCATGGACCTTGGAGAGGTTGTAGATGCAGAAGAGGAGGTGGCCATGGCATACCTGCAGAGAGAGGGAAGAAGAGCAGTAGAGCGTAGGGGGGAGAAGGCCAGCGGCGGCAACAAGATACAAGCATGAGTATCGACGTCGTCTAGCTGAGAACATCTTGGCAGCTCGCAACCGCAAGGACAAGGAGCCATTCCTGGAGGCCTTCCCCAATGGCTCTAACCCTAGTGATGATGATATCATCTATTGGGCAAGGAGGACGGCCAACTTTCATACATTTCAAGTAACTAGGCAGAGGTAGACTAGGATTCTGTACCCATGAGGAGTGATCTGGTTATGTTTTATTAATCATTGATCTACGTATGAATGATTCCCTGATGTGTTGAAGGATCTATCTATATGTACTGATATATGTATTGAAGGATCTATCTATATGTACTGATCTATGTATGAATGATCTATCTAGTATTATGTGTTTGAACGAAAGGATGGCTTGTTTCTATGTCTGAATGAACTCATGAATGATCTATATAGTTTTATGAATGAAAGCATTTTTATGTGGATGGAGGATTTAGATGTGGTTGAGAAGTTGCACCCCAAGATGGCCTAATTAGGCCATTTTAGGGTTGGTCGACAACTTGCCCTCCTAGATGGCCTAATTAGGCTATTTTAGGGTTGGTCGACAAGTTTCCCCCAAGATGGCCTAATTAGGCCATTTTAGGGTTGGTCGACAACTTGCCCCCCAAGATGGCCTAATTAGGCCATTTTAGGGTTGGTCGACAACTTGCCTCCCTAGATGGCCTACTTAGGCCATTTCAGGATTGGTCGACAAGCTTCCCCCCCCCCCAAAGATGGCCTAATTAGGCCATTTTAGGGTTGGTCGACAACTTGCCCCCCAAGATGGCCTAATTAGGCCATTTTAGGGTTGGTCGACAACTTGCCCCCCAAGATGGCCTAATTAGGCCATTTTAGGGTTGGTCGACAACTTGCCACCTAGATGGCCTAATTAGGCCATTTTAGGGTTGGTTGACAAGTCCCCCCCCCTTGATGGCCTAATTAGTCCATTTTAGGGTTGGTCGACAAGTCCCCTCCTCCCCTCCCCCGCAGGATGGCCTAATTAGGACATTTTAGGGTTGGTCGAAAACTTGCCGCCCAAGATGGCCTATAGGCCATCTTAGGGTTAGTCGACTACTTGCCCCCCTAGATGGCCTAATTAGGCCATTTTAGGGTTGGTCGACAAGTCCCCCCTCCCCCCTCTAGGATGGCCTAATTAGGCCATTTTAGGGTTGGTTGACAACTTGCCCCCCTAGATAGCCTACTTAGGCCATTTTAGGGTTGGTCAACAAGTTTCCCCCCAACATAGCCTAATTAGGCCATTTTAGGGTTGGTCGACAAGTTTCCCCCCAAGTTGGCCCAAGAATGATCAACATATCAAATCAATTCATATCAAACAATGATCGACATATCAAACAATGACCAAAATCTAACATAGTCAGGCTCATATCAAATTGAAATAGTTCAGAGAACGGCATGATACCACATTACTTAATTGTTCCAAGAAGTTCAAACAACCTTGTTCAGGGCAACCAATAGAGTTCAAGGTAACAAACAAATATAGCAAACTAATTGTCCCAAGCATGCCTAACAAGCATAGTTCAGGGCATGACAAATATATGTTTCATAGCCATATTACAACATATTCAATGGTCGCCACTAGCTGTGAAATACAAATTAAATTTTCTTGGGGCCTTCCTCTTCCTCTTTGAACCAACACCTGCTTCACCTGAGGTTGATGCTACCCTTGGAGCATTCAAACCTATTGCAACTCTTGATCTGGTGTTCTTTGCTGGAGATGATGCACTTGACCTGGTGTTGTTGGCTGGTGTTGAAGCTGCTGGGATCTTTCTCTTTCTTGATATTGATGTTGAGACTACAGTAGCAGCAATGGTTGGTCTTGTTGCAGTTATGGGCGTGGCAATAGATTGGGTGGCCCTAACTGAAGCTGCAACTGGTTTCCTGGCCCTAACTGCATTTGCTGAAGCTGAAGCAGGACCAGAAGCCTGGGTGGCAACAGATTGGGTGGACCTAACTCAAGTTGCGGCTGGTTTTCTGCCCCTAACTGCATTTGCTGAAGCAATAGCAGGACCAAAAGCCTGGGTAGCAACATATTGGGTGGCCCTAACTGGAGGTGCACTTGCTGTAGGTGGCCAGGGTGGTGCTGAAGCTGCTGGGTAGGATGCTCTGTTTTCCTACAATTAAAACAAGTAGCAGGTGAAAATATTGATGCACTGATATTTGCTGCAAAATTTTAAGAAATATTGTGCATTGGCCTTAAGCCTGTCTTAGTTACCTGGTGCATGTTTTTCCTTGTCATAAACTTGGCCTTAAGCCTATCTTCACAGAGTGTCCACCTGTGGCCTTGCTTGCCACAGTTACTACATGTTATTGTGCCCATCCTTGATGTATCCTTTGGAGCTAGCACTTCAAATTCACCCTTTCTCCTAGATGTCTGCTTCTTCCCTTTCTTCTCCCGAAATACTGGTGGTTCAATGCCTGATGTGTTGGTGTTGAGCCAGAATTCAGGCCCAGGAACAAGGTAGATGATGTGCTAGTATGCAGTCTTATACATTTCCTTCTTAAAGAATGGATGCACATAATCTTCTGGGTGAACTTTTATCTTCTGCACTACAGCTATTGCATGGTGGCAAGGTGATCCAGTCATGTCCCATCTCCTACAAGAGCAGCTCCCTTCATTCAGCTTCACACAGACATGATGGTGTAGTTCCCAAATTGGTTATTGGTGCCAATGCAGACTCTAAGTTGGTTTAGAAACCAGGTCCAGCTGGGACTATCCTCTTTGTCAACCACCCCCAAAGCAATTGGGAAGACATTGTTGTTCCCATCTCTCGCTATTGCTGCCAATATCTATTGACCTGTGAATAACTTGATGAAGCAACCATCCAGTCATGCATAACCAGTGGTATTTAGGGTCAAATTAAATAAGTATGTCCAATAGTTACACTTCAAAAAGGATTACATCACTGAAATTTACCTATGAAAGGCCTACAACCAGCAAGGAATCAATCCTTTGATGTCTGGAGGCAGTAGAACATATACTTGAACCTTGGTGTGGGGGCTGGGTTCAAAGGATCCTCAAAAGTTGTCACTATGCACCTGCTTCCAGGATTTGTGTCAAGCACACAGTATAGGTAGTCCCTCAACCTGAGATACTGATTTCTATTATCACCTTGCACAACATTAACAGCCATCAGTCTTGCCCTATATGCCAAACTCCTAGGTACATGCACCCCAAACTTCTTCTTAGTATATTTCAGAATTGTATCTACATCAGCCTTTACATTTGATCTAACTATGTCCTCCACAGCTTCTGCAACCCACTCTGCAGTCACCTTGGTACTCTTTCCACTAGCTCCACAACTATGATCCAAGTGGCACTTCTTGATTGTGAATGTACATGGGCTACTTTGGAAGCAGCCATGAAAAATTCACAACCATTCTTCCTCTCTAGGCACTAAACAATAATCCTTGTTGGTTCATTCCTATGGTACTGAAAGTTTCTCAAAGTTCTAACATGAAAATTTCTCAATGCCTTTCTAAACCCATACACATTGGTGAAGCAAAGGTCCTTGCACAACTGCTCATGTGCATCAGGTAGATTTGGGTCATACCATTTCCTTTCTTTCTTCTTCTTCATTCTTCTCTTCCTCCAGAAGGTAGTCTTGGAACCTCTCCATCCGAGTTAGAAATGCTCACATCACCAGGGAAGCAACATTCATCAGGTTCAGGTACAAAACTTGAAACTTGGGGATCTCTGGCTGATTGTCAGCTCTGGAACTAGGACCTGTATTTACTGCTGCTCTTCTAACAGGCTTGAATTTCTCAAGCCTGCCTTTTGCCACAACTCTCTCCTCTCCACTATCAGCCTCTTTCTCCTCCTGCCAAAACTCTGAAACATCACAGACACCTTCAAAATGTGGTATGTCTTCTGCAGCATCTATTTCTTCTTCATTTACAATATTTTCTTCACCTCTCTTCCAAGTCTTGTAAGACATCTTTATCCCTCTATAGTCACCCCTATCAATCTCAAAGTCTGAGGATGATTTGTCAATATCATCATCTGGTACACCATCAGATCCATCCTCACCACCAGCATGTCCATCATCACCACCAGGAGCTTCTCTAATGTTCAAGTTGCAGCTCTATTGTGTGTTCATGTTAACTTCAAGAGGGTGAACCACTCCATCTTGTGACAGACTTAACACAAAACCAAGCCCCCCACTGGACTGCCTATTGGAACTTGTTCTTCACAAACATTGTGATCCCTGTTAAATTCAATATCTCTATCTTCATTTGCCTTGGCCACAATGATATTCAGCACTCTGAAATCAGAGTGGTCTACCATTTCTTCAACTCATCTTGACTGTCCAGAAGCAATAAACCTTCCTGTCCAATTCCTTTTTCTTTTACACAGTACATGTAGTCGTCTGGCCCATAGCCTTCAGTTTCAGTAAGTGCTATCAAGTTGAGAAAAGTTATGTCTGAAACAGAAAACCTTCTTTCCATGTTATCTCTGCCCTAGAAATGCAGCCTCACCTCCCAAATGTCATCATCCAGCCTGCATTACATAATATGTTATTTCAAAAGCCTAAATACGTGTTTTTGCTACAAAGTTCAGTTCACATTAACTAAGTACAATAAGGAACCTGAATCCAACAAATGCTTCTCTGAATCCACCGTGCATTTCTACTGAATCCAACTAATCCTTCAATGCAAAATGCAATTGTTGCATTCAACTAACTACTCTGAACCAGTGCATGTTCTAAGATGAATCACAGCTGCATTTACTAGGGTTTGATCAAATACCTAACTAAAGATTGCTGAACTTTGAAATAAACTAGCACTGATGAATTCAACTAGGGTATGTTGAAGGAGCTGATGAAGAGAAGAAGAAAATCTTACTCCACCCCTCTAAATGCAGAGGCCAAGTGGTGAGAGTTGGTCGGATCCGTGTGGACAGCGCCAGCAAGAGGCCTCGCTGCTCTGTACTCAAGTGAGAACTAGCAATTCTTAGGCGATAGCAGTGCAGCCTGTGGCCTCGTCGTAGGTGTCCGCTGTGGCGGCGGCGGCGCCGCCGGCTGGGTTGCGAAGCTACCACTCCCAAGCCAGTTATCAACCTCCGAGTACTCTCCACCGCCATCCCCCATTCCACCTCCACCCGTCGAGTGGCCGTCGTCATCTGGTTTCGCCGCCACCGACGCCATCACCTAGGTCGGAGAGGGAGACAAAGTGAGAGAGGGGGGGACAGAGTACATGACTCAGTCGTCTTGACCTGGTTGGGACGGCGCGCTCTAACAGCCGTCATCATGGGCACCGTCAGCCTCTGGCCGACAGAACCCTGATGGGCGGGCCCCACGTGCCATAACCATGCTTAAACTGTAATGATTCGGTCACTAGGGTTTTTTGGAACATCCGGCCACTTCGTTGGTAGTTTTTTGAAAAATCAAAAAAGTGGTAGTTTTTTGCAATGATAGCCCGTAATGTGGTAGTTTTTTGCTGTTCATGAACCATCTACAAGACGGAGTTGTGTATGTTAGTTGGGTTAAATCTTGCAGGTAATCTATCTCAATGACATCAAGGGAAAAAAGACATCTATTGTGTTATTGCCATATAGGATAAAAAGTAATCGTGTACTTGTCTTTGTGATGAGCTAGAGGTAAAGACGATATGCTATCAACATTATGTCACTTTGCTTATAAGGCAATGCTCTATTTTCACTTAATACTTCAAGATGCATGCTGGAGAACAATCATTAGTGGAGTATTAGTTGTAGTTGTATAAAGGTCTATTGATAAAAGGATATAATGCCTACATGC
Source organism: Triticum dicoccoides (assembly GCF_002162155.2). Classification (NCBI taxonomy): domain Eukaryota; kingdom Viridiplantae; phylum Streptophyta; class Magnoliopsida; order Poales; family Poaceae; genus Triticum; species Triticum dicoccoides. The sequence continues at coordinate 604,346,800 of NC_041391.1, read as the reverse complement.
AATCATGACATTATGATCAATAATAAAAACTACTCCCTCCGTAAAGAAATATAAGAGTGTTTACATGAAGTAGTGATATAAACGCTCTTATATTTTTTTAAGGAGGGAGTGCAATTTAATCGATACACAACTTAATTTCTTCACCACGCCTATGCTTGTTTTTTGGAGAGATGCCACTAGTGAAGTTATGTATATCGGTCTTTTATCCTCATGATCACAACCTCGGTCGACCTCTTTTATTGCTCTTTACAATCTAAACCTTTTCTTTTATTTGTCTACAATCTTCAGTTCCTACCATACTAGTTAATGCTTATAACTAGCAAGGCTAGTGAGACCGACAATCTCACTAGTTTGGTTGGGGACCAAGAAGAAGTTTGTAATTGTGTGTAGGTGTTGATTATTGATTGTAATCCAAGTGCTCTTACTGGTGAAAGGATCGATATGGTCGACTAGAGGGGGGATGAATAGGCAACTACCATATTTTAGCTCTTCTTAACAAATTAGATTAAGCGACAAATAGGTTGTCTAGATATGCAACTAGGTGAGCAGCATATATGATGCTAGGAACGACAACAACACAAGCAAGCAAATGATACAACACAAAGTAAAGGTACGAAGTAACCACAAGTGGAGCCGGTGAAGACGGGGATGTGTTACCGAAGTTCCTTCCCTTTGAGCGGAAGTACATCTCCGCTGGAGAGGCGTGGAGGCACAATGCTCCCCAAGAAGCCACTAGGGCCATCTAAACATGGCTAGTGCAAGACTATCAATGTTGTTCCCGCGAAAATTAGAGCATCTCAAGTCGGGCCTCCCGTCAGACCGACTAGAAGAGCTACTCGCTCTGTAGTGTTGTCACACAAGATAAGCACGCCGCCCGCCTGTTGGCCGGGCGAATCGAAGCCGCTCGTAACCTTTTTTTCCTCCCATCTATCGAATCGAAGAGGTCAAATTATGTTTAGTAGAAAGGAAGGAAGACGGCATGGGTCTCGTCGGCCTTGATGACGGAATATTCAGTTTGTAGGTCTTTAGAGAGAACAGACTATTGTACCTGATAGCATGTTTTATGATCTCATCTTCAACAACCGAGCATCACACAACACTAGGTCATCTATGTTTAGTGGCTATGTGCTCCATGTCCGCCCAAGGACCATAAACAAATGCAAATGAACACGTTAACCCTTTCATCGATTTTGTCCCTTTTTAGCAAAAACAAGACAGTTTGTGTTGACATTGAATCTTGCTTTCATTCCTAATGAAAAGTAGTGCTCCTGTCACTTTGTCAAAACTTTTTTTTGAAAAATGGCCATAATTCTTGCTAAATAAAGTGGGTTCTCGCGGTAGTTTTTTCTCCTTTTAGTTTCATTAGAACCTCGAGTTTGACATCGAATGGGTTGACCTACATAAAAGAACCCTACGTTGGTTGAACTAATTCAGGTGCCATTTCCTTTTCCATATTCTTAGCTGATTTCTTACATTAAAAAACTTAAGAACGTGTCAACAGAACGATAATCAATCAGTTAAAGCCAGCGGCAGATACTATTGGCATTTTGCAGGTGAGAGTCGTCCCTACAATTAGACCATAGTTGAACTAGTATGTTCTGCATACTACGTGTGTTCTGCATTTTCATATTGTTTTGCCAAGAAAAGTTTCAGACCATCGTACATTTTACTGTCCTGACTAGATGTTTCTTCTTCCCAACTTATGAGGCCACATAAATGCACATTCATGGGAATGTTGCCTTTTTCCAGATAGTGACAGAATACCAAACTGATCTCACCAAGAACTGTGCACTCAAACAACTTGAACTTATTATACCGCAGCTATTCATTCCCATAAACAGTACTGGTCGCAACTCGAACGCAAAATATTTTGGTTCATACCTAACGTCCTCCAAAAACAGTGCTGCAACTGCCATTTTGCCTTTGCCTTTTGTTGACCTGGACAAAGTATCAGGAAGAAAAGGGGTGGAGCAAAGCACATGTGCAAGGAGACCATGTCTGCACTGCGTCACCCAACAAGGGATATATTATTCCTGTCAATTTCTTCATTGTTATTTTTTGCTTTTCTGTTCGGTCATTTTGTGACCAGTTCAATTAGTGGGTGACCGATGGACTGGTCTTTGAATGCTTAATTGTGTTTGCTTATACAGTTGATTAAGATAATTTCGACCAAATGGCTTTGTATTTTATTTTATTGCCATTAGATTGGTTGTTTTGTATAGTTTGCAGGAAAAACGTTACAGGTCGTGTGGTATATGACACAAGATAAAAGCAATACAGCAATCTTGCTAGGAGTTGCTGGATTATAATTTATTTGCCAAAACATTGCAGTAATTTTCGTGTAACTAAGTTCATAAAAAAATACATATTAAGTTCAATAAGGCGGGTTCAGCGACCGCACATGGTCGTCATGTCAGAATAGCAGTGGAATTGCAGAAACATCGGGGATCATGTGTGTAGCAACCTTTTTTTCAGCTCCAGTAGTACAAATTATAAAAAGGTTTCCCGAAAAAAAACAAATTATAAAAGGTAAATTGAAAGCTTGTTTTCATGCATAGGCACGATATTTGTCAAAAAGAAGGATGATCCCTGGAAACTTTGGTTAACTATTACTATATCATAGAACCATTGGAAGCTCAAGTTGCAGTCGCCCGGACAAAGTTAGGAGGAAAAGTGCTGTCAAAATCGAAGTGGCGTCTTTTCCCCCTTTGTGAACTTTAGATAAAACGAACTGAATGAAAAGGTAGAAGAGACGGGAGACAATTGAAGTGGGAACTGACCATATCAGGCTGTACATGTGCCCTAGGGCTTAGCTTCTTTTTCCTTTATTGAGGGAAGCCCCGACAGTTTGACACAAGGTGCGTCCTATAGGATTTCCCGTTTGTATCTTGCTTAGTGATCTATAGCAGAGCATCGCCCACCTCCGGCCGGCCCATAGAAACTACGCTTGCTCTGGGTACGTTGAAATACCATTGAACTGTTTTTCTTTTACATGTCGAATAGCGATAGCTAGTTTAGAAGAAAGAAAAGTCATATGTGTACTTGACCTTCTGTTAGAAATATATAATTTAGATAAAATCATAACTTCCACACCTAGAGTCAAAAATAACACAAAAATGATGGCAAAAAATGTTTTCAGAACTGTTTTGAGGGCACAGTTCTTTTTTGTATATGCACCATGCTACATAAACAATGCTCATGTAACATAAAAAAAGTTCACATGAATCAATAAAAAAGTTCCCTGGAGAGTAAAAATGTTACAAGGAAAACATTTGCCGCACACTAAAAATGTTTATCGGGTACTTCAAAATGTTCATCGGGTAGTATTAAAACAACTTATCAGGTACTTCAAAATGATCATCATCATGTTTTTAAAGATTAATTCATGTGTTTAAAAAAGTTTCAATGTGTTTTACAAAAGTCCATCAAAAAGTTACAAAATGACATAGTTATTTTCTAAGCAAATGCAATGTACTTCAAATATGCTCACAGTATAATTTAAAATGTATATCATATATGAAAAATTATTCGTAGTGTATTTGAAACAAATTTGGAAATGTAATTAAAACTTATCATAATTAAAAATTGTTACCATATATTCAACAAATGTTCATATAACTAAAAAGTGCTTACGCATTAGTAATCTTTTGTACATAAATTTAAAAATATTCACATGGAACTAAATAGTTGTTTGTGTGTTCTGAAATAAAGCTCACATATGTTTTATAAAAAAACTTCTATTTCCTTAAAATTTAAATTAGAGAAAACAATGTAATAATAAAATATAAATAAAAATGGAAAATAAAGATACCAAAAAAATACATTATGAACATTTTTTTTAATATGGGATGAACAGTTTTAGTAAATTTTATTTACTTTTAATACAAAAATAATAATACGTCATGGCTATTAGTTAATACTTGATGACAATTTTCCAAAAACAAAATAAACAATACTTAATACAGAATAAATATTTTTGATACAGAATGGCCATTTCAATAAATTGTAAACATTTTCAGTTATACAACAAATAGTATTCAATAGATGATATCTGTTTTTCTATACCTGATGGTTTTTACACAAATAATATTTTTAAATACATGGTGACCGTTTTTATAATACAAAATATAAATTTCTAAAATACATGATGATTATTTTTAATACATCATACAAATTTTTAATATATGACAACCATATTTTAATACACGGTGATCATTTTTTAGTACATGATTTTACAAATGGGATGAAAAAACGGAAAAAGTAAATATAAAAAAGGGTAAAAGGAGTAATAAATGTGAAAGGAAAATAAAACCGAATGAAACTGGGCAGATATACCCATCTGAGAGTACCCCTGAAAAAAAACCCATAGGCAGAACCAGGAAGATAAACCATAGTACTGCCCATAAACTACCTGCGCTTAACATGCCCTGGCCCATATCAGGATCACCTCTTAAATGGGCAAGCCCAGGCGCTCGGGAGCCAACATACTAAGTTATTTTTCACGTATTTTTATTTTTCACTTTTTTTACTTTCGTTTATAAATCCAAGAATATGTTAAACAAATTACATAACACATTCAAAATATATGTTAACAAAGCATTTAAAAAATATTAAATGTATATAATAAAATGTTTCTCATGTATATGAAAAATATATACAAAAAATATACAATGTGTGCGAAAAAGTTGATCATGTATTGATAAAAATTTAGTCAAGCATTTAAAAAAATGTTAAACAAGTATTTGAAAAATGTTAATCAAGCATTTGAAAAATGTTGACCATGTATTCATAAATATAAAATATACATTTTAAAAAATGTTAATCAAGCATTTGAAAATGTTAAAACATGTACAGAAATAAAATGTTTACCATGTATTCAAAATATTTAAATCTCGTATTTGAAAAATATTAATCAAGCATTTCAAAAATGCTTTAAATGTGTATATTGTTGACCATGTATTCAAAAAATGTTACACCTATATTTGAAAAATGTTAAATGTGTATAAAAATGTTTCTCATGTATACAAAATATTTATATAGAAAATATACAATGTGTCTGAAAAATATTGATCACGTATTAGTAACATTTAGTGAAGCATTTTCAAAAATGTTAAATGTGCATCGAAAAATAATGACCATGGATTAAAAAATGTTAATATTATAATTAAAATAGTTAATAAAAAGTTTCGAAAGGATAAAATGTGTATCTAAGAAAATGTTGATCATGTATTAAAAAATGGTAAACTGATATTTGAAAAATGTCAAGCATGTATTAGAAATATGCTCCTTACGTATACGAGAAAGTAGAATAAAAACCCAAAGAAACAAAGACAAACAAGAAAAACAATGAAAACAAAATAATAATAATAAAATAAGCCAAAGAAAAAAGAAAAGAAAAAAAAACAAGTGCAAAAGGAATGGAAAATAGTGAAAACCAAATAAAAAACATTGAAAAGCAAAAAATAAACAAACAACCAAAGAAAAATGTAAACCGGCGAAACAAATATAAAAGAATGAAAACTGTGAGTTCGGAGGATGGAACATGGAAAAACAATGAAAAATAAAGAATGACAAAACTGTGAAAGAAACAAAGAAAACTGGTGAAAAAAGCCAAAGAAAAACCAGTGGAGAAACAAAAAAGGGAAACAAAAATAAATAAAATTAAGCAATCCTACCAGAGCTACATACACTATAAGCAAGATATAGCTCTTATGCACACTAATATCTCGGTGTAAGCGAGATATAGCCTTTCAGTATTGCTCAGCCACCTACATGTCTTGCTCTGTTCCATGGTGAACAGTCTTGGTATCGTCATATCCTCATAGCAATCACAACTGGATTCCTCTATGAGTTACAGAGCCAGTCCAAACTAGAGCAACTGGTCATTTATTTTCTTTTTCCCGTTAGGTTGTTATCGTTTGTTTGTTTCTTGTTTTTTTAGACTTTCCCCACTTTTTTATTTTTATTTTGTGTTTCTATATCTTTTTTGCATTTCCACTTTTGGATGTTTTCCACCTATTTTTTATGAATTCATTTTTTTTCATTTCCATTTTTTCGTTTTCTCACTTTTATTATTTTTCTGTAATCTTATTTTCCTCCTTTTGTTTTTAAAAAGCATGTTCAATAGATACATGAAAATTTATATAAAAATGAGTGAACTCTTATAGGTACACACGAAGATGTTTTAATACATGGTGGACTTTTTTAAAACAATGAACATTTTCCTAAACATGGGACAAACAGTTTTAAACATCCGAACACTTTCTCAAATGAAACAAACATTTCATAAATATGACTATATATTTAAATGTGTGAACACTTTCTTGAATTAAACAAACATTTCCTAAATGTGACTACATATTGAAATGTGTGAACACTTATTCCAATTACATGAATATATTTTTTAAATATGTGAGCACCTTTTAGTTACATTCAAATTTTTAAAATGTGTGAAGGCTTAAGAAGGCACAAACAATGTTTTGAGTACATGATTTTTTTTAATACACAACACTTTCTTAAACTACAAGAACAATTTTTAAAAATACAGAATAGTTTTGTAGTTGCATTAACATTTTCCAAAAATATTTGAAAACTAAATAAAAATAATTCTACAAACTTTTAGTAGTTGCATGGAATTTTTTATTGGGACTCAACCTTTTTTGTTCTTTGCAATACGTGGCTGGTTTCTCATTTTTACCAAATTGAATATATAATACTAGCAAAAAACAAAAGAATAAAAGGTGAGTCTTTTTCTTTCGCAAAAAGCATTTTTGTTGACTTGTGCATGCCTTTATTTTAGAACTACAATGTGCAGTGCTAGTACTGGCTTGCTCAAGCAGGTGATCGGCCTTTGTGAATAACGTCCGCAAGCAATCGACCAGTGACCCTTGTTACTGTTGTATCAACTAGATGATTGTGGCCACCAGTATGCGTAAGTTATATCACGTCTACTTATTTTTAGTGATCTCTCTCTCTCTCACTCTCTGGATGGAAGTGTGTTATATATCTCGCCAAGTCTGAGTGCGCAAGGCAGTACTCTGTATTGCAATAGGTAAGTCAGATGGTCTGGTCCAATAAGGGTCCTGGGGAAACAGGTTGTGATGTGACGGCGGCCCGATCTTTTGATGAGAGTGAGGATAATAATCAATTTGGTGGATTTTAACCTTGACGATCCGGCTATACCATACCGGACGATACGCCTCGACAATTGCTAAACCAATCTCCGATGATTATTGACCTTGCCGTAGGCACGATCAACCTGAACAACGAGGTTCGAGTTTCTACAAGCAACCGAAGAACCAGCAAGAACAACGATGAATTGCAACTGAAATTGCGGATGATAAATTAAGTACATGAACTAGATGAGAAGTTGGGGTTCCAGTATGGATCTGACAAAACGGTAGTTCTACACGTCTCGTAGATGGAAATTGTAGCGATGGCTGGACAATATAATAAAACCCGAGTCTAAACCCTAATAGATACTAGCTATTTATTTAGGACGGAAAGTAGCAGCCGCCAGCTTGTTTCTGGTGTTCATGGGTGATTGCCCAACATCGTCTGTCAACTGGGCCGTAGCCACGTGAAGACCTAACCCAATACGCTCCCTCGGCCCTCCTGCATGGTGCATGAAATACGCTTTGCCACGCACGATGGAGAGGTCCTATTGGGGAGTTCCTATTGGTCGTTCTTTGCGTCCAACAGCACCCAGACGCACATAGGACTAGCGACTGGAACGCACAGAGGACCAGCGACTGGGCCGACCCACTAGCAGCGTCAAAATGGCAGAAAGAAAAAAGGGAGAGGATGCCAGGAATCGAACACGAGACTTACCGGTCAAGCACCTATACCACTAGCCACTCCAGCCGTAGACTACTTCTGCCTTATGGGAAACGTTAACTAAGTGCTTACATTTTAAAATAATCTGCACACATTATCGAATGTTTCTCAAAACTTTTGCATATAAAACTTAAATGCCGAATATTGTTCCAGGACGAAAATAATTTTTGGACTTTCAAACATTTTTTATTCCGCATTTTAATGAAATTTGAATAAATTTCGAAATCACATTTTTTTTAAATATGTGAACAATTTTTGAAAATGGAAACATCTTTCGAAATTCCAAACGAACAATTTTTTAACTCCAAACTTTTGAAAACATGAACAACATGAAAAAAAGAGAACAAAAATTAACATTCCGAACAAATTTTCACAACAAAAAAAATGAGATTCCGAACAAAATTTGAAAACATGAACAATTTTCTAAACACAAACAAAATTTAGAAATTAGAATTTTTCTGAAATTTCCAAAATATTTTTGAATTTTGGAACAAATTATGAAAATGCGATTTTTTTCGAAATTCTAATGTTTTCTGATTTTTTTACATATTTAACGAAATTTGGAAACATGAACATTTTTTGAAATCAGCAAAAAAAATATAAGCAAGCATCTTTTGAATCTGTAAACATTTCTTAAAAATCATAATTTTTTTGCAAAGATAAACAATCTTTGAATTATTGGAACACATTCTGAAGTTCTAAACAAATTTCAAGACAATGAAAAATTAACATTCCGAACAACTTTTGAACTCCAAACTTCTGAAAACACGAACGATGTGAACAAAATGTGAAAAAACGAGAACAAAAGTTAATATTCCGAACAAATTTTGAAAACACGAACAAACTTTTGAAATTAGAACATTTTTTGAAATTTACGAACAAATTTTGAATATGCAAACAATTTTTGGAATTATATATTTTTTGAATTTTGTATATTTTTAACTAAACAGGAACATTTTCATACATGTTGAACAATTTTTTGGAAAATGCAATCAGTTTGCAATTTCTGGACACTTTTTGAAAAATGAAAATAAAATTGAAAAAAGAGAAAAAGAAAAGAAACAGAAAAAGAAAAAAAGAAAAATGAAAAAATAAATAAAGAAAAAATAATAGAAAGCCGGAAAAACCAGAAAAGCAACGAAACAGGGAAAAAACTTGGTTCCGGGAAACTTCCGCAAAAACGCGAAGAATTTTTAGAAATATGAACAATTTGGAAACTTTGGAATATAGTTTTCAAAATTTGAACAATTATTTAATATTTTGAACATTTTAGAAAATAATAGAAAAAAGAAATAGTAAAGAAAAACGAAAAAGAGGAAATTAAAGGAAAAGAGTAAATAGATAAAAACGAAAAAATAACAAGAAATAAAAACAAAACCGAGAAAACACAAAAAGAAAGAAAAAATCGGTTTTACGAACCTTACAGAAAGTTCACAAAACCGGTCAGGAACCTTCCAGAAAGTTCACAAAACTCCATATGTTCGCACCCTCAGCTGGGCCGGCCCATTCTATCGATCAGGTGTACCGGTCAGGTGTGCGATTGGTCGACTGTTTGCCGCAAAATGCGGTAAATAGGAAATTCCGTCCTATTGGACGCTCCCGAGCGGCAAACAGCAGAGCATTCGCTGAAGAGCACGCCAAACGGGGGCGCTGAATGTAAAAATTCAGGAAAATTAAAGGAGGATCCTGGACTCGAACTCCCTCCCGCACGATAAAAATACGGTTGCTAACAAGCCGAGGTAGCCATCTCTACTCGGAAACGATGCAGCGCAAACTATTAACTAATAGCTATAGAGGCAGACCCGTTTTTAAAAGTTCCACTTGGAAAAGTGTGAACAAATTTCCTTCAATAAAGCCAATAACTTTTTACATGTGAAAAAAACCAAAACTCGAACAACTTCTAAAACACGAATTTTGAAAAAAGGGAACACAAATTGAAAACATGAACAAATTTTTTATATAGGCTGAACAGTTTTTAAATATACTTTTAACGTTTTTGTAATATACGCTGAACAATTTGTAAAAACGCATTGAACATTTCTGTGATATATGCTGAGCAAGTTTTCCAAATACACAATAAACATTTTGTAGTATGTGTTGAACAAATTCTTGATATACGATGAACAAGTTTAAAATACAAGGTGAACAATTCCTTAATATATGATGAACATTTTTTAATAATATAAGGTGAATACTTTTTTAATATACGATGAACATCTTTTAATACATGGTGGACCTTTTATATACTAAAAAATGTAAACAGAGAAAAGAAACCGTAAAAAAAAGAAAAAACAAAAGAAAAGAAAGGAATAAGCAGAGAAAAAGAAAAAGAAGAAAAAAATCGAAAATAGAATAAAACCTAGTAAAAAAACAAAAAAAAACCTGTCTAGGGAACCTTCTAGAAAGTTCCCAAAACCGGCCAGGAACCTTCACGAAGGTTCCCAAGATCCCGCAATGAAGAAAGGAACGATCGCAACGAAGAAACAGGTGCGAAGCTGAATCGTGGGCCGGCCCAAGTGGAAGCGACAAGTCCCGCTCTTCAGCGAAGCTACGAAGATTTGACTCTAACGAGCGTCATATAGGAATCACCTGCACGATGGACATCATGCAATGTATGAAGTGCTTTGCATGCCCATGGCCCACTTGGATGCATGGGTTGATCCGTCAATAGGAATACATATCAGTACATGTATACAATGCATGTCTTCGTGAAATATATTGATCGACGAATAATACTCATTCATTTCTAGCATTGAACCTATGAAGTTTGAAGATGCTCTTGAAGATCCGGCTTGGATAAATGCCATGCACGAAGAGCTACACAACTTTGAGAGGAATCAAGTGTGGACGTTGGTTGAAAAGCCCGATGAGAAGCACAATGTCATTGGAACCAAATGAGTGTTTCGGAACAAGCAAGATGAAGATGGACAAGTTGTATGCAACAAGGCTCGCCTCGTTGCTCAAGGCTACACTCAAGTCAAAGGTATGGACTATGGTGAGACATATGCCCCCGTTGCCAGACTTGAGTCCATTCGCATCTTACTTGCTTATGCCAATCATCATGACATCACCTTATATCAAATGGACATCAAAAGTGCTTTTCTTAATGATGAAATTGAGGAGGAAGTTTATGTTAAACAACCTCTCGTCTTTGTTAATCCTAAGAAACCTGACCATGTTTACAAACTTCACAAAGCTCTTTATGGTCTTAAACAAGCTCCTAGAGTGTGGTATAAATGTTTGACTAAGTTCCTTATTGATAAAGGCATTGAAATTGGTAAAATTGATTCTACACTTTTTACTAAAAGGGTTAATGGCGAATTATTTGTGTGCCAAATTTATGTTGATGATATCATATTTGGTTCAACTATCCCTCATTTTAGTGAAAAGTTTGAAAAGCTAATGTCGGAGAAGTTTGAGATGTCTATGATGAGTGAACTCAAATTCTTTCTTGATTTGCAAATCAAGCAAACTAAGGATGGTACCTTTGTTTCCCAAACAAAGTATACCTAGGACTTATTCAAGAAGTTCAACATGCAAGAACGCAAAGGTATGAATACACCCATGCCGACTAGTGGACATCTCGACTTGACTAAGGATGGGGAACCGGTTTACCAAAAGGTTTACCGCTCTATGATTGGTTCATTGTTATATCTATGTGCCTCCCATCCCGATATTATGCTAAGTGTGTGCATGTGTGTACGATATCAAGCGGCCCCCAAAGAATATCATCTTAAGGCTGTGAAAAGGATAGTGAGATACTTAATTCATACACCAAATTTTGGCATTTGGTATCCTAAGAGGTCTTCTTTTGATCTTGTTGGCTACTCCAATTTGGACTATGCCGGTGACAAGGTTGATAGAAAGTCCACTCCGGGTATTGTCAATTTCTTGGTAGATCTCTTGTGTCTTGGTCCTCCAAGAAACAAAACTCGGTATCCTTATCCACCGCCGAAGCCGAATACATTGCCGCCAGTTCACGTTGTGCTCAACTACTTTGGATGACCCAAACTCTTAAATATTATGGGATATATGTGAAACATGTTCCATTGCTTTGTGACAATGAAAGTGCTATTAATATTGATCACAATCCCGTGTAACATTCTCGAACTAAGCATATTGAAGTTCGTCATCATTTCACTCGAGATCATGTTGCTAAAGGGGATATTGATCTTAAACATGTTCGTACCGATAAGCAATTGGCGGATATATTCACCAAACCGCTTGATGAGAAAGTGTTTTGCCGTTTGAGAGGTGAATTGAACATTATTGATGCCTCAAACTTGGAGTAGTAACTCCATTTGGATGCATGCAAGGCATGAGCCTTTCTATGACTAATCATTGATATTTCTCTTATGATGATGATCATATGTCTTGGATATTCTTGTACTCTTGCATGTCATCTAACCCTTGTAGGTACTTGGATAAGCCCAACTCTATGAGATTGCAACTCAATCACATCCTAAGCAATCTCTACATCTCCAAGTCTCTACAAAATGGTGGTTGAAGACAAGGAAGCACGAATCCTTTCAATATATCCTTTGATAATTTCTTTACATCAAATTTCATGATTGTCATTTTGGATACACAAGTGCTCTTCCTTGCAAGACTAACCCATGTAGGTAGATGAACTCAAATTACAAGTGGTGCTCCCAACTCTTGATGAGCTACATCAACCTTGAGCATCCCACACAAGTTTAACTACATGATCAAGATCAACACCACCACCCAAGGTATGTTATTCCATCTTAGAGAAGATTTACCCCAACTCATGGGTCAAAGCAGCTCAATAAGATGTGAATACATCAAAATGCTTAAACGAAAAATGGCAACCCCATTTTGAGCTTAAACGATGAGTATGACCTATGATCAAGTGCCTTCACTTGACTCCTAAGTCAATAAACTCTAACATAGGTGACCTTGTCGCCGACCAATTCTAGATGAAATTCTCTATTGTTTCTCTATGTTCTTGCATTTTTCTCTTGCATGCATGTTCCCCTTTCAAAAAAAACTTCATCTAGATTTATTTTCTTTTCTCTGTTATGTTCTGCATTTCCTGCATCCAATTCATTGCAAATTCTTCAGTTAATTCCTTGCAAATCTTTGTGAGATCTTATTTGCCTAAGTGAGATGAGATGGCAATTGTTTTCTCTCTATGTTGAACTCGGACTCACCGGTTTCTTTCTTTCGGCTAAACAAACCACCTCGGTGCCACTAAAGATAACAACTCGGTGTTACTGATTTCAATGTTGAGAAAACACTTTGCCATTTGCATCCTGCATATTTGTTCCAGCTCCACTAAATGATTCTTGTCCTCTACCAGCATCCTATATTACATGTTGCTTTGTAATGTGACTCAAGGACCAAACCTACTTGACTCATGCTCCAGAAGATCCCTTCTTGGAAATTGATGTCAAAGGGGGAGAGAGAGCACATCAAAGCTTATCAATAAGAGAGAATGCACACCTAAAATCTTCTCCTGATTCTTCTTATCCATAAGAGGAGAGATGTCTCATGTCTTCAAGAGGGGAAAGACATGTTAGTATGTGTTATAATTGTTATGACTGTTTTGCTCTGATTTTCTTGTTTGCTCTGATTTTCTTTTCCCTATCTTCTCCCATTACCCAATATCATATTTAGGGGAGAGAGCTTAGTTCCAAGGGAAGAAAATTTCCTCGAATTCATTGCATATCTTTAATCTTTCGGGACATGTCTATATCCAAATAGAGTACCTAGTACTCACTCTCTACATGTCATCCCAATCCTGGTACTCCTGTGATTTCTTGCTCTTGCTTTGTCTAGTGGGTGTTCGTGTGTTATCTAACCTTGTTTACTCGGGTTCATCTCTTCCACAGCTAGTTCAAGACCACAAGGTAAGTATATGTATCACACTCATGTGCATGAAGATCTCTTGTTGAGGTATATATTGTTTGCAAGAAGGAATCACTAACATGAAGGTATATTTCCGGTATCTACACCATTTGCTCTGATGCATATAGCCGAGATACATGTAACTCATTGCTTGCTCTATCATGCTTATGCATTCTTATGCTCTCATATTTCATAATCACATGATTGCATACATGTAGGGGGAGCATATGAATGTTACATGTCCTTCCAAAGCTTTACTTGCTATTTCCGTATATCCTTATCTAAAGCTTTGATGTATGTTGTCAACAATTACCAAAAAGGAGGAGATTGAAAGCACAAGTGCTCCCTGGGTGATTTTGGTAATTAATGTCAACATATCTTTTATTGGACTAATATTTTCATCTAGTATATTTCAGATAAGTTCAACATTGGAGTGGCATGGACAAGAGGATGTGGAACCCCTTCTAGATGCTAAGGACAAACATTGGCAAAAGCTCAAGACTCTACATTTTCATTTTAGTGGTCCAAGATCACATTGAGTCCATAGGAAAAGCCAATACTATTAAAAGGGGATGAGATGTTGCTTAATGGCTTGCTTGCTCAAAGTGCTTAGTGATATGCTCCAAAGCCCCCAACCACTTTCTCATTTCCACATATGTCCTAAACCTAAAGTCAAACTCGGCCCCACCGATTTGATCTATCCGACGCCACCGAGTTCATTTGGCATAGCCACTGCCAGAAACCCTAATTAGTTCGGTCTCACCGATGGGATCTCGGTCTCACCGAGATGGGCTTGCAAACTCTCTGTTGCGTGTTGCAATAATTTCGGACCCACCAAGATATGCAATCGGTCCCACCGAGTTTGCTTGACCAACTCTCTGTTTGCTTATTACCAAAATCGTTTTCACCGAGTTTGTGTAATCGGTCAAACCGAGTTGAGGTTTTACCCTAACCCTAGCACATTAGTCCCACCGAGTTGATGTTGTCGGTCCCACCGAAAACTCTAACGTTCATATTTTGAACCATATCGGTCTGACCGAGTTTCACTATTCGGTCTCACCGAGTTTGGTGAATTGTGTGTAACGGCTAGATTTTGTGTGGAGGCTATATATACCCCTCCACCCATTCTCCATTCGTGGGGAGAGCCATCAGAACGTTCCTACACTTCCACTACTCATTTTATGAGACAGAACCACCTACTCATGTGTTGAGACCAAGACATTCCAATCCAACCACAAGAATCTTGATCTCTAGCCTTCCCCAAGTTGCTTTCCACTCAAATATCTTTCCACCATAGCCAAATCTGTGAGAGAGAGTTGAGTGTTGGGGAGACTATCATTTAAAGCACAAGATCAAGGAGTTCATCATCAACACACCATCTATTAGCTTTTGGAGAGTGGTGTCTCATAAATTGGTTAGGTGTCACTTGGGCCTCCGTCAAGATTGTGGAGTTGAACCAAGGAGTTTGTAAGGGCAAGGAGATCGCCTACTTCATGAAGATCTACCTAAGTGAGGCAAGTCCTTTGTGGGTGATGGCCATGGTGGGATAGACAAGGTTGCTTCTTCGTGGACCCTTCGTGGGTGGAGCCCTCCGTGGACTCGCACAACCATTACCCTTCGTGGGTTGAAGTCTCCACCAACATGGATGTACGATAGCACCACCTATCTGAACCACGCCAAAAATCTCCGTGTCTCCAATTGCGTTTGCACACTCCAAACCCATCCCTTTACTTTCTTGCAAGTTGCATGCTTTACTTTCCGCTGCTCATATAGTCGTGTCATGCTTGCTTGAATTGTATTTTGAATGTTTGAAATTGTGCTAATTTCCAACCTCAACTTGAAAAACTTAAAAATTGCTACCTTTACTTGTCAAGGGTCTAATCAACCCCCCCCCCTCTAGACGCCTCTTATCGATTCTTTCAAATCCCCTCAATAATCTATTCATGGTAGCTTCTTCACATTCTTCTATGCCACAACGAAATAAAGCAACACATAAATTATGATAATATTCTTCAACGGTGTCATTGCCTTGTGCTAAACGTTGCAATTTTCTAAGCAAATCACTAGCATGGTATGAAGGAACAAATCGATTTCGCATAACGAGTTTTAAAGCTTTCCAAGTAGTAGGTATATTATAAATATATTCTTTGCAATAATTTCTCCACCAAACTGAAGCAAAACCGAAAAAACTTTGAGTGACATCAT
This sequence comes from Triticum dicoccoides, assembly GCF_002162155.2. NCBI lineage: Eukaryota > Viridiplantae > Streptophyta > Magnoliopsida > Poales > Poaceae > Triticum > Triticum dicoccoides. The sequence continues at coordinate 604,330,888 of NC_041391.1, read as the reverse complement.
TTATTTTCTTATGCTCAGAAAAATCATGGCTACCAAATATTTCTTCTACCTCAATTTCCCAGTCAATATATGAACCGAGGTCATATTTACCCTCAAAATTTGGCAAAGAGGTAACCTGATGATATGTGCTTCGACCATAATGTACATCTTGTGACGGTCGTCGTACCGTCTGCTGCGGGAAAGAATGATTTGTATCAACATATGGCAAGTCATCTCCCGCAATAGACACAGCCCAACTATTGATAACTCTAAAATCCGCCATGGTCAGTAACAAACAAGAACAAAATCACAAGTATAATGTTCCTATAATACTACTCGGAAGTTGTGAAAATGTCGCTCAACTCTCTAGCAATGACCAAGCTCTTACCGGTTCTTACCATGCTGCAGTGGTTGTCGGCCATTGGCGATGTCAATAGTTATCAAAAGATTGATATAGCGATTACCAAGTGACCAAACAGGGTACAATATAGGAAGTGGAGCTTGGTAATGGTTTTCTCAACTCACAATATGTGGCACAGTTAAGCAAAAAGTAATGCAAATTGAATAATTGCTCAAACTCCTAACTAGTGTTGTGATGTCTACTACACAACCTTCTCCTTGTAGACGTTGTTGGGCCTCCAAGTGCAGAGGTTTGTAGGACAGTAGCAAATTTCCCTCAAGTGGATGACCTAAGGTTTATCAATCTATGGGAGGTGTAGGATGAAGAGGGTCTCTCTCAAACAACCCTGTAACCAAATAACAAAGAGTCTCTTGTGTCCCCAACACACCCAATACAATGGTAAATTGTATAGGTGCACTAGTTCGGCGAAGAGATGGTGATACAAGTGCAATATGGATGGTAGATATAGGTTTGTGTAATCTGAAAATATAAAAAAAACAAGGTAACTAATGATAAAAGTGAGCGTAAACGATATTGCAATGCTAGGAAACAAGGCCTAAGGTTCATACTTTCACTAGTGCAAGTTCTCTCAACAATAATAACATAACTGGATCATATAACTATCCCTCAACATGCAACAAAGAGTCACTCCAAATTCACTAATATCGGAGAACAAACGAAGAGATTATTGTAGGGTATGAAACCACCTCAAAGTTATCTTTTCTGATCGATCTATTCAAGAGTCCATAATAAAATAACACGAAGCTATTCTTTCCATTTGATCTATCATAGAGTTCGTACTAGAATAACACCTTAAGACACAAATCAACCAAAACCCTAATGTCACCTAGATACTCCAATATCACCTCAAGTATCCATGGGCATGATTATATGATATGCATCACACAATCTCAGATTCATCTATTCAACCAACACAAAGTACTTCAAAGAGTGCCCCAAAGTTTCTACCGAAGAGTCAAGACGAAAACGTGTGCCAACCCCTATGCATAAGTTCACGAGGTCACGGAACCCGCAAGTTGATCACCAAAACATACATCAAGTAGATCACGTGAATATCCCATTGTCACCACAAATAAGCACATGCAAGACATACATCAAGTGTTCTCAAATCCTTAAAGACTCAATCTGATAAGATAACTTCAAAGGGAAAACTTAATTCATTACAAGAGAGTAGAGGGGGAGAAACATCATAAGATCTAACTATAATAGCAAAGCTCGCGATATATCAAGATCGTGCCAAATCAAGAACACAAGAGAGAGAGAGATCAAACACATAGCTACTGGTACATACCCTCAGCCCCAAGGGTGAACTACTCCCTCCTTGTCATGGAGAGCGCCGGGATGATGAATATGGCCACTGGTGATGGATCCCCCCTTCGACAGGGTGCCGGAACAGGGTCCCGATTGGTTTTTGGTGGGTATAGAGGCTTGCGGCGGCGGAACTCCCGATCTATGGTGCTCCTGGATGTTTACGGGGTATATGAGTATATATAGGCGAAAGAAGTTGGCCAGGGGAGCCACAAGGGGCCCACGAGGGTGGGGGCGCGCCCTGGACCCTCGTGGCCACCTCGTTGCTTCCCTGACGTCTACTCCAAGTCTCTTGGATTGCGTTTGTTCCAAAAATGATTCTCCTGAAGGTTTCATTCCATTTGGACTCTGTTTGATATTCCTTTCCTGCGAAACACTGAAATAGGCAAAAAAATAACAATTTGGACTAGGCCTCCGATTAGTACTACCTCCGTCTAGGTGAATAAGACATTCACGTAATTCTAGGTCATGGATTTGAAGAATTAAATATGTGTTATATGTCATGAAAAGTATATCACTAGATTTTCACATAGATGTAGTTTCTAAATACATATTTTTTGTCACATATAATACATATTTAGATAGTTAAATCGTCAACCTAGAACTACGTGAATGACTTATTAACCTAGACGGAGGCAGTAGGTTAGTCCCAAAAATGATATAAAAGTGTATAGTAAAGCCCATTAAACATCCAAAACAGGTAATATAATAGCATGGAACAATAAAAAATTATAGGAGACGTATCAAGCATCCCCAAGCTTAATTCCTGCTCGTCCTCGAGTAGGTAAATGATAAAAACAGAATTTTTGATGTGGAATGCTACCTAGCATAATTCTCAATGTAATTTTCCTTATTGTGGCATGAATGTTCAGATCCAAAAGATTCAAGATAAGAGTTTAATATTGACATAAAAATAGTAATACTTCAAGCATACTAACAAAGTAATCATGTCTTATCAAAATAACTTAGCCAAAGAAAGCTTATCCCTACAAAATCATATAGTTTGGCCATGCTTCATTTTCGTCACACAAAATGCTCCCATCATGCACAACCCCGGTTTCAGCCAAGCAATTGGTTCATACTTTTTAACGCGCTTCAGCCTTTTCAACCATCACGCAATACATGAGCGTGAGCCATGGATATAGCACTATGGGTGGAGTAGAGTATGATGATAGGGATTGTGTGAGAAGGAAAAAAGGGAGAAAGTCTCACGTTGACGCGGCTAATCAACGGGCTATGGAGATGCCCATCAATTGATGTCAATGCGAGGAGTAGGGATTGCCATGCAACGGATGCACTAGAGCTATAAATGTATGAAATCTCATCAAAAAGAAAGTAAGTGGGTGTGCTTCCAACTTGCTTGCTCACGAAGACCTAGGGCATTTTGAGGAAGCCCATCATTGGAATATACAAGCCAAGTTCTATAATGAAAAATTCCCACTAGTATATGAAAGTGACAACATAGGAGACTATCATGAATATCATGGTGCTACTTTGAAGCACAAGTGTGGAAAAAGGATAGTAACATTGTCCCTTCTCTCTTTTTCTCTCCCCTTTTTTCTCCTTTTTTTCTTCTCTTTTTTTATTTGGTGGGCTTCTTTGGCCTCTCTTTTTTACTTTGGGCTTCTTTGGCCTCTTTTATTTTTCATAAAGTCCGGAGTTTCATCCTGACTTGTGGGGGAATCATAATCTGCATCATCCTTTGCTCACTTGGGACAATGCTCTAATAATGAAGATCATCACACTTTTATTTATTTACAACTCAACAATTACAAATCAATACTTAGAACAAAAATGACTCTATGTGAATGCTTGTGGCGGTGTACCGGGATATGCAATGAATCAAGAGCGACATGTATGAAAGAATTATGAATGGTGGCTTTGCCACAAATACGATATCAACTACATGATTATGCAAAAGCAATATGACAATGATGGAGCGTGTCATAATAAGCGGAATGGTGGAAAGTTGCATGTCAATATATCTCGGAATGGCTATGGAAATGCCATAATAGGTAGGTATGTGGCTGTTTTGAGGAAGATATAAGGAGGTTTATGTGTGATAGAGCGTATCGTATCACGGGGTTTGGATGCACCGGCGAAGTTTGCACCAACTCTCAAGGTGAGAAAGGGCAATGCATGGTACCGTAGAGGCTACCAAATTGCGGAAAGTAAGAGTGTGTATAATCCATGGACTCACATTAGTCATAAAGAACTCATATACTTATTGCAAAAGTTTATTAGCCCTCGAAGCAAAGTACTACTACGCATGCTCCTAGGGGGAGGGTTGGTAGGAGTTAACCATCGCGTGATCCCGACCTCCACTCATAAGGAAGGCAATCAAAGACACCCCATGCTTCAAATTTGTCACACAACGTTCACCATATGTGTATGCTACGGGACTTGCCAACTTTAACACAAGTATTTCTCAATTTCATAATTACCCAACTAGAATGACTCTAACATTACCACCTTTATATCTCAAAACAATTATCAAGTATCAATTTTATCATAGTATTCAATGCACTTTATATGATAGTTCTTATTATACCCAACTTGGATGCCCATCATATTAGGACTAATTTTATAACCAAAGCAAATACCAGGCTATTCTAAAAGACTCTCAAAATAATATAAGTGAAGCTTGAGAGATCAATATTTTCTACAAAATAAAACCACCGCCATGCTCTAAAAAGATATAAGTGAAGCACTAGAGCAAATGACAAACTACTCTGAAAGATATAAGTGAAGATCAATGAGTAGTTGAATAATTATGTAACTATGTGAAGACTCTCTAACATTTAAGAATTTCAGATATTGGTATTTTATTCAAACAACAAGCAAAACAAAACAAAAGAAAATGACACTCCAAGCAAAACACATATCATGTGGTGAATAAAAATATAGCTCCAATTAAAATTACCGATGAACGGAGACGAAAGAGGGGATGCCTTCCGGGGCATCCCCAAGCTTAGGATCTTGGTTGTCCTTGAATATTACCTTGGGCTGCCTTGGGCATCCCCAAGCTTAGGCTCTTGCCACTCCTTATTCAGTAGTCCATCGAAACTTCACCCAAAACTTGAAAACTTCACAACACAAAACTCAACAGAAAATCTCATAAGCTTCGTTAGTATAAGAAAATAAAACCACCACTTAGGTACTGTTGTGAACTCATTCTAAATTCATATTGGTGTAATATCTACTGTATTCCAACTTCTCTATGGTTCATACCCTCAAATACTACTCATAGATTCATCAAAATAAGCAAACAACACATAGAAAACAGAATCTGTCAAAAACAAAACAGTCTATAGTAATCTGTAACTCTCGAATACTTCTTTAACTCCAAAAATCTTACCAAATTAGGAAAACCTGAGCAATTTTTGTAACAATCCAGAGCAAAAATAATCAGATCAAAAGAACGTTTCTGTGAATTATCAAAACTAATTTACTGGGCGCAAAAGTTTCTGATTTTCAACAGGATCAACACAACTATCACCGTAAGCTATCCTAAAGGTCTTACTTGGCACTTTATTGAAACAAAAGCTATAAAAAATGATAACTACATTAGCATAATCATGTGTACACACAAAAACAGTAAGGGTAAATATTGGGTTGTCTCCCAACAAGAGCTTTTCTTTAATGCCTTTCTTGCTAGGCATGATGATGACAATGATGCTCACACAAAATATAAGAATTGAAACATAAACAGAGCATCATGAAGAATATGACTAGCACATTTAAGCCTAACCCACTTCCTATGCATAGGGATTTTGTGAGCAAAAAACTTATGAGAACATGAAACAACTAGCATAGGAAGGTAAAACAAGCAAATCTTCAAGATTTTCAACACATAGAGAGGAAAGTTGATATTATTGCAATTCCTACAAGCATATATTCCTCCCTCATAATAATTTTCAGTAGCATCATGATGCACAAGCATATAAATTTTACTACTCTCCACATAAGAAAACTTCTTCTCATGAATAGTAGTGGGAGCAAACTCAACAAAATAACTATCATGTGAGGCATAATCCAATTGAAAATTAAAATCATGATGACAAGTTTCATGGCTATGTTTATTCTTTATGGCATACGTATCATCACAATAATCATCATAAATAGGAGGCATGCTTTCATCATAATAAATTTCCTCACCAAAACTTGGGGGACAAAAAATATCATATTCATCAAACATAGCATCCCCAAGCTTGTGGCTTTGCATATCATTAGCATCATGGGTATTCAAAGAATCCATACTAACAACATTGCAATCATGCTCCTCATTCAAAGATTTAGTGCCAAACATTTTATAGACTTCTTCTTCTAGCACTTGAGCACAATTTTCCTTACCATCTTCTCACGAAAGATATTAAAAAGATGAAGCGTACGAGGCAAACTCAATTCCATTTTTTTGTAATTTTCTTTTATAGACTAAACTAGTGATAAAACAAGAAACTAAAAGATTCGATTGCAAGACCTAAAGATATACCTTCAAGCACTCACCTCCCCGGCAACGGCGCCAGAAAAGAGCTTGATGTCAACTACGCAACCTTCTCCCTGTAGACATTGTTGGGCCTCCAAGTGCATAGGTTTGTAGGACAGTAGCAAATTTCCCTCAAGTGGATGATCTAAGGTTTATCAATCCGTGGGAGGTGTAGGATGAAGATGGTCTCTCTCAAACAACCCTGCAACCAAATAACAAAGAGTCTCTTGTGTCCCCAACACACCCAATACAATGGTAAATTGTATATGTGCACTAGTTCCGCGAAGAGATGGTGCTACAAGTGCAATATGGATGGTAGATATAGGTTTTTTTAATATAAAAATATAAAAACAGCAAGGTAACTAATGATAAAAGTGAGCGTAAACGGTATTGCAATGCTAGGAAACAAGGCCTAAGGTTCATACTTTCACTAGTGCAAGTTCTCTCAACAATAATAACATAACTGGATCATATAAGTATCCCTCAACATGCAACAAAGAGTCACTCCAAAGTCACTAATAGCGGAGAACAAACGAAGAGATTATTGTAGGGTACGAAACCACCTCAAAGTTATCCTTTCTGATCGATCAATTCAAGAGTCCGTAGTAAAATAACACGAAGCTATTCTTTCCATTTGATCTATCATAGAGTTCATACTAGAATAACACCTTAAGACACAAATCAACCAAAACCCTAATGTCACCTAGATACTCCAATGTCACCTCAGGTATCCGTGGGCATGATTATACAATATGCATCACACAATCTCAGATTCATCTATTAAACCAACACAAAGTACTTCAAAGAGTGCCCCAAAGTTTCTACCGAAGAGTCAAGACGAAAACGTGTGCCAACCCCTATGCGTAAGTTCACGAGGTCACGGAACCCGCAAGTTGATCACCAAAACATACATCAAGTAGATCACGTGAATATTCCATTGTCACCACAGATAAGCACATGCAAGACATACATCAAGTGTTCTCAAATCCTTAAAGACTCAATCCGATAAGATAACTTCAAAGGGAAAACTCAATCCATTACAAGAGAGTAGAGGGGGAGAAATATCATAAGATCCAACTATAATAGCAAAGCTCGCGATATATCAAGATCGTGCCAAATCAAGAACACGAGAGAGAGAGATCAAACACATAGCTACTGGTACATACCCTCAGCCTCGAGGGTGAACTACTCCCTCCTCGTCATGGAGAGCGTCGGGATGATGAATATGGCCATCGGTGATGGATCCCCCCTCCGGCAGGGTGCCGGAACAGGGTCTCGATTGGTTTTTGGTGGCTACAGAGGCTTGCAGCGGCGGAACTCCCGATCTATGGTGCTCCTGGATGTTTTCGGGGTATATGAGTATATATAGGCGAAAGAAGTTGGTCAGGGGAGCCATGAGGGGCCCACGAGGGTGGGGTCGTGCCCAGGGGGTAGGGCGCGCCCTGGACCCTCGTGGCCACCTCGTTGCTTCCCTGACGTCTACTCCAAGTCTCCTGGATTGCGTTTGTTCCAAAAAGATTCTCCCGAAGGTTTCATTCCGTTTGGACTATGTTTGATATTCCTTTTCTATGAAGCACTGAAATAGGCAAAAAAAACAATTTGGACTGGGCCTCCGGTTAGTAGGTTAGTCCCAAAAATGATATAAAAGTGTATAGTAAAGCCCATTAAACATCCTAAATAGGTAATATAATAGCATGTAACAATCAAAAATTATAGATACGTTGGAGACGTATCATGCTAACAGTCGACTAGCAAGAGATAAACAATCTAAGCCCAGATACTGAATCAAGTGAGGGAAACCGACAAATGATATGATAGCTCTAAGTAGCTAGATAGAAGTGAGATTCAAATGACTGTATAACAAAGCTCTAAAGCAGATGATATATGACGCGGCGATCAACATTGTAGCAGCAAAAGAATGTCAGGAAAAGAAATTCTTTTATTTTATTTTCTCTTTTTTTCTTTTTTTTTGTTACCAGACCGGTTACCAACAAGTATACATACAAACAAAGATGTGAATTGGCGATAAAAGATGCCACAGAATCAATTGCCACGAGAAGCTCAGAGTCATGTACTACCTCCATCTAGGTGAATAAGTCATTCACGTAGTTCTAGGTCATCGATTTAAGGAATTAAATATGTGCTATATGTCATGAAAAGTATATCACTAGATTTCTACACGAATGTAGTTTCTAAATATACATATATTGTCACATATAATACATATTTAAAAAGTTAAAATTGTCGACCTAGAACTACGTGAATGACTTACTCACCCAAATAGAGGTAGTGCTAATTTGGCACTAGAAGGAATCAATCAATGGCATGCGTGTGACTACAGAGCTCCAAAGTTACAATAATTAGCAGCATGTAAGCGGTGCTGGATGGCACAGGAACAGCGGCTGGCGATCCCAGACACAGGTAGAATTGTGTCTGGGTTGAAGTGCAGGTAGGCGGTGTAGAAAACGAGCACGTGGAAAGGCCTAGGCGCACGTGGCAAAAATTGTATTTGTAGTAGTAAAGAGACTTTTCTTCCTTTGGTGTGTGGATACTTTTTTTTAGAGTATGCAATCGCGTACCTTAGCTTTATAAAAGGCAGAAATATGTACAAGAGTTGAAGAATACAACAAGGTCGTAGTAACCCACAAGTGGTCACCACTCGGCCCTCGGAACTCCACTCCTACAACTATACTCTACTCCTCACAGAATGTGGTAACTCCACGACCTCCTACCATAGCCCAAGCACGCAGATCGTCAAAGATCTGATAGGTAAAGCTTACGATAGAAGAGACTTCCCTGATAGGACCAAAAACTAGTCCGTTGCGATGCTTCCAAAGGCTCCAATAGATGAGCACGACAACCGAGTCGAAGCCTTTTTCGAGTCTTCTTTCGGGATCTGTTTGCGAGCATACAACCACCATTTATGCAATCTTGCCCTCCGTGGTAGGGACTAGGGTGATCATGATCCTGGCTATGAGGAAGCAGCAATGCCAGACTTGCCGTGTGAAAACGCAACAGAGTAAGATATGATCGACCGTGTCCTCCTCTTGGTCACAGACGTAGCAGGCAGATGCTTGGTCTAGCAATCCATGTCGTAGTCGTTGATCGGATTTCCAAAGCCGGTATTGCATAGCAAGCCACATGAACAACTTACACGATAAAGGCGCCCAGCATTTCCAGATTGCCACGGCTGGGGCAGAGCGGACACTGCCTTCCCACAACATGGCATAAGCTAATCGCGAGGTGTAAACACCGCTGCTGTTCCATCTCCATACGGGGGCATCGCTTTCCGTTGTATCAAGCACCATGTTGATCATCATATCCTAGAGCTGGATAAGCTAGATCAGCCCATCAACTGAGAGCTCACCCGTGATGTCATTTGTCCATCGATGAAAGTGCAGGGCCTCTTTGACGGTGCGCCTATTCACCACTTGCGTGCGTACGCGTTGACGTACCAATGGTGCAATCTCTTCCATGCTCGAGCCATCGATCCACCGATCCTTCCAGAAAAGGACCCTCTCTCCATTGCCCACTTTCCAATGAACAAGACTATTGAAAGACGCATGTACCTTAGCATCCATAGCTAGCGCCAAACCCTGCCAGGGCCTCGAATCATCTATGTGTTTGAGCCATTCCCACCTTAATCGCAATGCCAGCCCATGCTTGTTTAGATCCAATACACCTAGGCCACCAAGTTGCTTAGGCCGGCACACCTTTTGCCACGAGACCAAACACTTGCCTCCGTGGATTTGATCTGAGCCCGCCTAGAAGAAAGCGCGACAGCTCTTGTCAACGCGATCCAGCGCCCACTTTGGCGCGTCTGCCACCAGCAGATGGTGTGTGGGTCTTGCTCTGATCACCGTGTTAACCAGAATCAGTCTACCAGGTCTCGTAACCATTCCGCGCTGCCATCCCGGCAGGAAGTTTAGCACATCGTCAACCACTGGCCGCCAATCCGAGCGAGTGAGCTGTTTGATGGAGAGCTGCATACCAAGATATTTGCATGGGAATGTCTCCATACGCCAAGGTAAAGCAGCAGTGACTCTCTCCGTGTCTGTCTCATCAGAGCATATCATGGTGGCAGAGGACTTGGTGAAGTTAACATGCAGGCCGGACGCAGTTCCAAACATATGTAGCGCAGAGCTGGTAAAACTAAGATCAGCGATGGTCGGCTTGATAAAAAGAATGACGTCGTCCGCGTAGATCGACAATCTTTGAAAAGGAGAGCACCCTGGAATGGCAGTAATCACTCCCCAATCCCGTGAGGTCGTCCATTGCAATGATGAAGAGCAAGGGGGAAATTGGGTCCCCTTGTCGCAGCCCTTTGGCATGCCTGAACTTCCTTCCCGGGCATCCATTAACAAGAACTCGCGAGCTGGCCGTAGATAGTAGAATGGCAAGTTGAGAACACCAATGCTCGAAGAACCCTTTGGCTCTCAGCACCTCGTGCAAGAACGACCAAGAGAGAGAGTCGAAAGCACGGGAAATATCAAGCTTGACCAAAACACCTTTAGCCTTTCTCTGGTGCAGACTCCTGGCCACTTGGCGGATAAGCATGAAGTTTTCATGTATGTTCCCGCCTCTAATATATGCCGATTGGTTGATGCTGACCAGCTCATGCATCCGCAGACATAGCCTTGAAGCCATCAACTTCGCCTTGATCTTCGGGATACTATGCAATAGGCTGATCGGTCTAAAGTCACCAATTCTGCAAGCATCAGGTCTCTTGGGAATGAGGGTAATGATCGCCTGATTTAATCTTCCAAAAGCCCTTCCATTGACAAGCTGGAGTTTGTGAATTGCTGCCATGATGTCTCCTTTGATGATGTTCCACGCTCTATGGAAGAACAAGCCGATAAAGCCGTCTGGCCAAGCGCTCGCTCGGCCGGCATGCTTTTGATAACCAAGTAGACCTCCTCCTCCGTATAGATGGCATCCAGCTCATGAAGATCTAGCAGCGTTATGCCCAGGAAGTCAAGATCAATCGAGTGCTCTCTAGCCTGATACGTGCCCAATAGATCTTTGTACGTATTATAGAAAGCCTCTTCCTTGCTGCTTTGGTCTGTAATGACTGTGCCATCATGGTGCAATGCCGGTATGAAATTCCTCAGCCTTTTGCCATTAGCCACCAGGTGGAACAACTTGGTGTTCGCATCTCCTTTTGCCAACCATCGAATGCACGATCGTTGCCTAGCAATCATGCGCTCAAGCGAAGCCAAGCCCAAAGAAGTGAGCTTGAGGGTGTTCCGTAGCCATCTTTCTCCCTCTGAGAGTGTACGGTGATCCATCGCCCGATCGAGCTGCAGAATAATCCAGTTTGACATCGCAATTTGGAGCTTGACATTACCAACCTTCCTTTGACCCAAGCCGTAAGGTCGTGCGCTGTTTTATGAAGAAGCAAGTCTAGTCTGAGTAAGGGGTCCATAATGCTGGGGTCACAAGTCCAAGGCTCTTCCACTGCCTCGTCAAAAATCGTCAAGTTTGATCCAGAAAGATTTGAAGTGAAACCACCTGTGCGGTTGTATGTGGTTGTCCATGGTCAGGTGAAGTGGACAATGGTCCGAGATGGCCGTGGAAAGGGCTTGCAGCATACCATCAGGGTGGTCGAGTTCCCAGTCAACTGAGATGAAAGCCCTATCAATCTTAGTGAGGGTGGGACTTTCCCTCTCATTGCTCCATGTGAAAGTGCGATCATGCAAAAAGAGCTCCTTGAGACCGTTGGAGTCCACAAACCGTCTAAACCTTCCCATCATCCCCATGTCAAGATTGGTATTGCTTTTGTCTGTCGCGTTCAAGATGAGATTGAAGTCTCCAATCGCTAGCCAAGGCCCAGGGCAGAGCAAGCGCCTCGCGGTAAGCTCTTCCATGAATTGGATCTTCTCATGATCCTCTTGCGGCCCATAGACCACCAAATCCACCAAGGTGCACCCTCCCTCGGTGTCACATAAGCCGTAGTGAAGTTAGTGTCATGCACACTGTTAGTGATGGTAGCGATCAAGGAATTCCACACCAAAATGATACCACCACGGATCCCAATGGCCGGTAGGTAAAAAAGCCATCGTACAATGGACCAAAGCATTGTAGAATGGTGAATTGGTCTACAACATTGAGTTTAGACTCCTGAATACAGCAAATCCATGGCCTCGCGGCATCGACGAACTCTCTCAATGCTTTTCTCCTAGCCGGACTATTCAACCCTCGAACATTCCAGCTCACCAGCTCCATTTTCACGCGTGACATTAAAACGATCACATACTTCGGGAGTGGCCACCTGCCTAGATGGCAGTGACCACATGGTTCTCCATGCCTAGCTCCATGGGCAACAATTTTCCGAAGATGGCAACGATGGTACGTAGGTTCTTGTCTTGGAGCGGCGAGTCAAACATCTCACGAAGCTGCGCCAATGCTCCTTCAGTGATCTCCAGATCGTCCAGTACAATTCCCAAGGCTTTGAGCAGAACAGTCTCGGCAGGCGAGGCTTTGGAGCTCCGAGAGGTGGAGCTAAGCGAGCGGGTGTTGCACCGTGGTGTGAAAGGGTCTTGCCCTGGTCTAACTCCATTGGCCACTTCGATTTCCTTAAGTAACGGAGGTGCCAATTTCTTCAACAGTCCCGCACAAAACGTTTTGATGTTACCCAGAGCCAGCGCCTCCTTGGAAGATAGTCGTGTTAACTCGACGGAAGGCTCAACGGCCGGAACCTGGACAGGGGCGTCAACTGCATGCAACGTGTGCTCGCAGTGTGCATGCGGCGTAGTCACATCCGGTGAGCCATGCAGAACTGGCCCTACCAGGGCGGTCTCCGAGGCTGGAATCACGGTCGGCTCCGCGGTAGTGGGGGCAAGCAGTTCTGCCGCTGGTGCCCAACCCGCTGCAAGAAGCGGGCCAGCTATTGGCCCCACCTACGCAGGGATTCCATGTGGCATCGCAGACGCCGCGCATTCCTCAGGGATCTTTTGCAGCATCGTAGTCTGGGCACATTCCTCCGAGAGCAAGCCACAAGGCGCGTTTGGCCTCACCGGATCCGAGGCAATCATTGCCAGCGGCGAGTCTTGTGTAGGTGAATCAGATGCCATTGGCCTGTCCACATCTCCATGCAGCAGTGGCCCCTCCCTAGGATTGTCGATCAGCGCCATGACCAAAGGCGACTCAGTCTGTCCAATCACCACGGTCTCTTTATCAGGGATGCTATCTTCCTCTGCAATCTTGTCGGTTTGGGATGGTGTGTCTAGCACCCGATTGGTTTCCGTCTCCTGGGGATTGGCCTTCTTGGCTGTATTGTCGGGCAGAGCAGGTGTGACCAGCTCACCAGCTGGCACCACCTGGCTCGGCCGCGGCACAATGGCACTCTGGATAGCGATTGTGCGAGGCCCCGTCGCGCTTTGCGGAATGTGGCGGACCAGCCCAGTGACCTCCACTGCTGACACCGGATCAGTCTTCATTGGTGGAATGCGCCAGGCCGAGGGACCCACCCTACCTTCTAGGGCCCGCCGGTAGGAACGAACCTACCCTCCACCCCCGGCGTGGCCCGGCGAGCGCCGGCTAGTGTCGCGGTCATCGCGGACTCCTCTCGACCAAGGCAGCATCGTCCACTCGCCCATGAAGAAGCCATTGAAGCTCTCCGGCAGACCGCTCTGGCTGCCGCCTCCATCCGAGCTCGGGGATCTGCGCCAAAACTCCGGCGGCGAGTGATCACAGAGCCGCCCGATATGGATGAGCGTGGGATATTCCAGCAGCTGTCAGAATGAGGGGACACGAGCAGTCGGGCTCACCAAAACCTCATCTGGCTCCGGCAACCAGAGACGACGACACGCCGGAATATCATCCGGATCCACACACCACGCTCTGAGCTTGAAGAGCGAAAGATCTTCTCTGTTAACTGTCTCAGGCGCCAGGCTCTCAATTAGGCAGGACGAGCCCAACAGCTCCGACGCCGTCTCCCTGGACCAGGCGTGCGACGGCACTCCTTCAATCATGAGATCAACTTGAACACGCATCAACTTGGACTGCGCTTGGGCCTGCCTCAACCATGGCTTGGTGAAAAGCTTGAACCTTGGATGCTCGATGAATGGGACTTCCAGAGCTTTGTTGCGGAGATCGTGGGACGCGAAGACCACCAAGAAATCTTCAGGGTGGAACTTGGGCACAGAGAAGCGGTGCAGTGGGATCTCAAGTTGCTCGGAGATGGCAATCGCCGCGTCCACGCATGAAACCGGTGGCCTGGCACCACCCACGTATGCCACCACTGCAAGTTGCAACCTGCGCTCCAGGTCTGCCATCCCCGTCGAGCGCGGCACAATGCAGATGTCAGCGCGCACCGGCGGGGGCAGCACGGCAGACACCATGGGAGGGAGGCCGGGTGCAACTAGCGAGGACAGCGCCGGAGGCGTGTCCTACCTAGGCTCCATCAGCCTACCCCCCATGGGTGGCGCCAGAGACGCCGTCGGCAAGGTCCGGCGATACGTGGACACTCTATCGATGACCACCTGACACAGAGCTTCAGCCGAGATCGGGCTGCGCGGCACCTTGCATTGGGAGGAGACATGCCCGGAGAAGCCGCAACGGATACAACGCGGCTCATTGGTACCCTAATAGATGCTAGCTGTTTATTTAGGACGGAAAGCAGCATTTCTGGTGCTCGTGGATGATTGCCCAACATCGTCTGGCAACTGGGCCGTAGTCACGTGATGACCTAACCCAATACGCTCCCTCGGCCCTCCTGGCTGAATTGCATGCGTGCATCAGGTGCATGAAATACGCATGGGTGCGGGACAAGCAAGGACCGAACAATCTACGGCGCAAGGATATGCATACTATCTTCATTCTCACTATTTGGGAGTTGTGGAAGCATCGCAATGTTGCTGTGTTTGAAGGGGCATCCCCTTCCATAGATGTGCTTATAGCTAGGATCAAGTCCGAAGGGAAGATATGGTCGTTGGCCGGCAAGTTCAAAGGGGATGTTGAACCCTTCTTTGATAGTTTAGAAAGGTGGGCGCGTAGGGAAGGATAAGTGTAACGGGAACCTTGTAAAACATGGTGGAGGCATTCTCTGCCTTTCTTCTTTAATATATAATATGCACGCTCGTGCATATTTGAGAAAAAAACACTTCCTTGGAGTTAGCTTTGCCATGCACGATGGACATTATGCAATGTACTCCATGTGAAGACCTAACCCAATACGTGGCCCACTTGGATGCATGCACGGTTGATCCATCCATAGGAATACATATCAGTACATGTATACAATGCATGTCTTCATGAAATATATTGATCGACGAATAATACTCGTATCCTGACTAGTTGCTTGTAGAGATACTCCATAATTCTGCATATAATAAAAAAGGTGTTGCATCTTTGTTCTTTTACCATACAATAATTAATGAAATTATTGCTAAAAGAAATCACCTGTAAAATATACATTCGCATATTTTTGGTTCTATCCGAGGCTACAATGTTCACATCAGGTTGTAGGGAACCTTCTATGATTGGTTTTCGCATGTTTTTATTATGTTGTGCGTATCTTTTGTGGAGGCTTTCATTGATTTTTGTTGAAGTTTATGGTTTTCTGTTTATAAGTTGACTTTATTTCCTCTTTATTCTAGCGGATTTTTTTTCTTTCTATCTTCTCTTTACTTATTTTCTTTGTTTTCACTTTTTTTATTTTTTATAATATAGACTGACTTTTTTTCAATACATATTACACATTATTCTGATATGCGTTGAACATTTTTCAAAGAAATGCTTGAACCATTTTCTTTGAATAAATGTTAGCTATTTGTAAATACATGTTGAACTTTTTTTAATTGTAGGAAACTTGTTTTATATTAAGCAGGCATTTAAAAAAATGTACACCCCGTGTTCCCTAATGTAGAACCTTTTGCTGTTCAAATTGTACTACAAAGCCGTCCTGCATTGCTGAAAAGAGGGTAGTATTATGTTCTCAAAAATGTCACGAACATTTTTTTTTGAAATGCGTGAACAATTTCTAAAATGTCATGATTATTTTTAAATGGCGTGAAATATATATTTCATATTATAGGAACATTAATTACACTGTATAAACATTGTTTTAGACACATTTTATAAATGTGACTTCCAGTTTTTGGATGGTACGAAATGTTTTTTGAAGTTACAGAAGCAATTTGTGTACATTGTGTATATGTTATTTCAAAATGACATGATTATCTGTTTAAACACATAAAGAATTCACAAATATTTCTTAATGTCACCGACATTTTTTTAAAGTTGAGCAAACTATTTTTTACATTGGGTAAATATTATTTTTAAAATCCCATGAACATTTTGTTGAAATGTGTGATCATTATTTAAATGTCACAATTATGGTCTTGGAATGCTATCAACATTTTCTAGAAGTTGCATGAATTATTTTTTAACAGTGTACGAACACTTTAATCAACACATGATGATTTTGTTAATTTCAATAGAATATTTTTTCCATTTTAGAAATGTAAATAACAGTAATAAAAAAATAAGAGGAAAAAACAGCTCTTCTACATATTGGGCCAATCCATTAAGAAAGCACTTGAGGCGAGAGAGTGTTCTGTCTAATACGAAGTGAGACAAAGCTCTACCCACTAGACGGCTCTGTACCGGTGATCGGGTGGTCCGGTTGAGACCGACAATGGACTAAGTTTCTTCTTACTCCTTTTGTCTTCTTTCCAGGTCAATCATGTCATAAAGAAGAGTCAAACAAGAGCAATAGCAGATTTTATGGAACATTTTATTCCTCACACATGGTAGGCGCACTATGGGCCAGGTCCAATAGGAAGACAAGAGCAGCATTTCTTTAGGTTTTTTGGCAGCTACTTTTTTACCCTCTTTTGGTGCTTTGCTTGCTTTTGTCTCGATTTCTTCTCTTCAGTTCATTGTTTTATTTTCCAAAAAAATGCTTTTCCATTTTCGTCATTTTAGTTCTTTCCTTTCCTTTCCTTTCTCTTTATCCTTTTAAATCCCTAAACATGTTTAAAATAATCTACTCCCTCTGACTGAAATTCATTGACGCAAACTTAACACAAAGTTGTACAAACTTGTACGGAGTCTGTGACAATAAACATGGATCGGAGGGAGTAACAATTTCTAAAATTTCAGACTATTTTCCTAGATTGTGATTCATTTTAAATATTTTGAATATTTTCTAAAAGTTGAAAACATTTTTACAATTTTTGAATCATTTTAAAACTCATGGAATTTTTCTAAAAAACTAAAAGTAAATAAAATATCATAAACATTTTAAATTTTAAGGCCATTTTTTTAAAGATTCATGAACACATGTTCGCATAATCAAAAAAATGTTCATGAATTTAAAATGCCATGTATTTAAAAAAATATTTAAAAAATCGGCAAAGATGTCCATGCATTTTATAATGTCTAGGAATTTTAAAACCAAGTGAAAACTGGTACAGAGAAAAGAAAGAAACATGCGATATAAGAAAAAAAATCCTGACAAAAATCACTGAAAACCAAGAATAGCCTGATGTAGAAAAATAAAACCAAAAATGAATAAACACGAAAAAGAGAAAGAGAAAAATGGAAAGAAAAAACACGTTGAAACCAAATAGTGGAAAATGAAGAAAAAATTGATGTTGGAGCACCATACATTGACTTGGTCCATAGCACGCGGGGGTGCGTGACTTACGATTTGATTACTATTTTTTGCTAGGAATCTGTCGGGTTTTTTTCCTTTCATGAGTAAATGTGTACGTGCAATGCAAGTTGATATCAGGTAGGGTATCAAATTGGAAG
Organism: Triticum dicoccoides; assembly: GCF_002162155.2. Taxonomy (NCBI): domain Eukaryota; kingdom Viridiplantae; phylum Streptophyta; class Magnoliopsida; order Poales; family Poaceae; genus Triticum; species Triticum dicoccoides. The sequence continues at coordinate 604,312,934 of NC_041391.1, read as the reverse complement.
TTCAAAAAAGTCATGTATTAATTACTTGCGGATATTCGATAGGATATTTTTTAGGAAAGGTAGTATATTAGTTGCACACTAATTATGTGGTTAGCGCTAACGTTAATATTTGGTATGATATTGATTGCACATTGAACATGTTAAATGCTCGTCATGGAATCAATTCAGGTCATTGGATGCACATGATTTGATGGGCTAGATTAGTTGGACATGTCCCTTTGTTTTTTTAATATAGGTATAGATATAGATTTAGGGAACCAAGATTCAAATATTGGGCCTAAGTGAGTGAGCACCAACATGTGATTGGATGATTAGAGGGGTCAAGCTAGGGGTGTCCGGGTGGGTCATGGCCCACCCTCAGATTGGGCCTCCCTGGGTTGCAAGGCTTTAAAAATGAAATGAAACTATATAAAAGGATTCCACTGTTGGCCCATCCTGGGCCAGTGGGCTAGCTCCGCTACCGGATGGTTAGGAGGGCGATTTTACCCTAGTCCAACAGGGATCACCCCCTATGTTTGACACCCGCGTATCTTATAAAGGCAGAATATATTTTTAGTGGAGGTGACGTTCCTATGAATAGCAAGGTGCATGTGATGATTTCGTCAATCTCAAAATCTATCAGCTCGGTCCGTCAAAGGTGCTCATGGGATATGGTGTGTGCATGTGCTCATAGGGGTGTGAGCGTGTGTGCGTACATGTGAGTGTATCTGTACTCTTTAAAAAATTGATTGGTCCTTAGCACATGTCTCGGTATTCATGGTTTCCTCCTCCGACGTCTTGGTCGTGTGGGGGTGCCATATCTGGAGTTCGATGGTGTGTCCGCGGTGTTGCCCTGGTCTGATTCGTTCAACGATAATGGTTTCGTCTTTGGCGAGCCACCTTGAAGGTCCGCAAAGCTACATATCAGCGATGGAGCCGCGTTGAGCTTGGGTGTGGAGGTGATCCATCATTTTTTTTCTTTGGTGGCTGCTTTTGTGGTGCCAGAGGCAGGTGACGGGCGTTGGTGTCAAGCTTAGAGGTTTCTTCGGTCTTCTTTGTAATTTTACTTCTTGGCTGATGTTCCTTTGTGCAAAGGCTAGCGTTCTGCTATGTATTCAATTTTGCCAGATAGGTATGTACGTTACTTGTACTATGATTCTTATGATATAAATAAGACACATATTCCATGCAAAAAAAAAGGTTATTTAGGCCAGGCGAATCAAGTGTTGTATTTGATCTCGAAGAGTTCTTTAACCATGGCCTGGCAATGGTTTCAAACAGTAATTTTCCACATTTTCTTGTTCAAATGATCAAAGAAAAAAGAAAAAGTATGTTGCTCCACTGTACACAACACTTCTTCCTTGGGCACCGCTCCGGCTTCCAGCAAGTAAGAGCATCTCCAGCCGCCCCCAACAGACCCCAAGCCTCTTTTTTACCGTCGGCTCCAAAAAATTGGCCCTGTCGCGTTCCTAGGAGTTCAAATTTCGCCGGTTAGGGTCGAAATTGGCGCCGGCGG
>NC_041391.1:604271737-604311173 GCF_002162155.2 Triticum dicoccoides | reverse complement strand
AAACCAAATTCCTCCCACGTGGACCCGCCGAGTCAGCGACAGGGCGACGTCGAGAACCTTCATCGTCCTCATCGCGTCGGCTCCCGCGCCGGTTTCCAAGGTCTGGCGGCACAGTAATGGCGAGCCGCCGCGTGTGCCGCCCTTTCCCACTGCGTGGCAGCACCGCTCCCGCCCTAGGCTATAAAAGTTGTGCCTCACCACCGCTCGCCGCACAGTCGCATCGCCGGAACCCTCTATGTCTCGCTTCAATCCCCAACGCCGAAAATCTCCCTCCCTCTCTCTCTCTCTCTCTCGTCCCCACCACCCCGAGATGGCGGAACGATTCCCCGGTGACAGAGCGGCGGCCAACGGCTTCGGCCGTCGGTCGCTGCACGAGTGGGAGGCACGCGCCCTCCGCGAGGTGAACTACCCGGCGTCGCCTGACATGCACGTGCCGGGTGCATGGAGTCTTACCGCCGGTAGCATCCCCGTGCCCCCGTCGCTCGCCGCCATCAAGGCCGAGCCCCTGGAGACGCGGAGCGTCGGCGTAGCCGCGACGGCAACCTCATCATAAACGAGGGCCGCCGCCAGCCTTCACCTCCTCCCCGTGGCCATCTTCGTTCGATCAGGCCGAAGACGGAGCCGGTGACGCCCGTGGTTATCAAGCAGGAGCACGTCGACATGGCCGTCAACCTCGACACCGGCCTAAAGTGGTCGCGCGACGACTATGTCCGGGAGGAGATGGAGCGCCAGCGTTGCGCTCTGGAGGAGATCGTCGAGCGGCACCGCAGCCGCGAGGAGGGCGGCATCATCCGTCCTCGACAACGACGAGGACGAGGCGCCAGAGACTACCAACCCCGTCCGCAACGGCGATCCAGGCAAGGCTGCAATAAGGTCGACGGTGTGCAGGACAACAGCGACGACGACGGCGGCGGCGAATACACCACCTTCTACAAGCTCCTCGGCATGGACTAGGCTCGGGGGATTTTTTGTCCAAAAGGACCCCCTGTCGAATGCTATTGACAAAAAGGACTACCTGCGGATAAAATTGTCAAAAAGGACCCCCTCACTAGTGGCGACAGGCGTGGCAGGCGACACGTGCCACCTGCCGCCACGCCATGAGGCGGCAGGCCTACCGCCACGGCAGGAGGCAGCCACGCGGGGCAAAACGGATTCTCCATAGTGCAGCAGCCACGACATAACGGGCGAGGCCAGGTGGGCCACGCCGCCATTGGGTGAGGCGGCCTCTCATGCCCATGCCGCGCCCAGGCCGACAGGCCAGCTGCACGCGCGACGAGACAGCGGGCCCGACCGCCACCGGGTGAGGCGGCCGCGCTGCATGCGGCCCGACTCTGAATTTCGAATAGTACTCAAGATCCTCTGTTTTCGATTATCTAATAAATATTTTAATGAAAGTAGATTATTTTGTAAGTTTACAACTTTTATGATCTCTTCCCGAACCAAACATGAATCTTTCGATTCATTTGGCTCTCATGCTCCTTATTTTTTTTCTATAGCTATTTCCATATCTTTTTTTAAGTAATGAGCCTATCCTCTATCTTCTTTTTATGTTTATATTTCAATATACCGAAACCTATATAAGACTAGATAAATATTAAGAGGACTCTTCCGCCTAGATAAAAATATATCATGGTCAGCAAAGTTGTTTCTTTATTTTTATTTGCCCTCTTTAATAATTTCAATTTCATTAAGAAAAACTAACTAAATAAATGGAAAATGAAAATTAATAGAATTCTTTTTTTCTCTTCAAATCCAAAAAATTTCTCTTTTTTAAAGCCGGTCCTATTGCAGACTGGTGGGATGATTCCCACGCGCGGAATGACGACGAATTTCACGGGCTTGCTGTTGCAAACTGGGCTGATTCCCACGCGCGGAGGACGACGAATTTCACGGGCGGGAATCACTCTGGCTTTTGCTTCTTCTGCCACAGCGGATGCGATGGCACTGTGAGAATCACTCACTCTTGCGGGAATCCGAGGCTGCGGGAACCTGTTGTGCCGACACTACAGGGATCCTCTTCCTTTTATATAGTATGCTTCTGCTCCGTGCGCAAGTACATTGGCATCCTCTTCTACCCTCTGAGTGTGTAAGAGCATAGAGAAAGGAAAACTCAGTAGGCACTTTCACTCGTGATTTAGGGCGATTTAGAGTTGGATTTTGAATATGTTGAAGTTGAAGAAAAGATAGACGAAGGTGAGATCTATCCATTTTTGTTGGTTTGGTTTGCATGCATGATGTTTTTACTCTTTTTGTTTAGTTCATAACTATGTTTTATCTATTTTGTTAGGCATTATTTCATCACTTTTTGGAGTCATTTAGAGCTTCAGGAGTACGATTTGCCTAGCGAAGTGAACTACAAAGTTGAAGATCAAGGTATGAGCTTTGCAATACATTGATTTTATTGTGCATGCAAGGTGGTAATTAGTTAGTCTTTTAGCTCGTTATTAGCTATGCAATGTTAGTGCTTAGAGGTTAGAAATAATTCCAGACCACAGATGTAGCATTTATAACATTTTTTTAGAAGAGTCGGTTGGAGATGTTGTATCAATGTTAGGTGCGTCCATTAGTATTGACATCCAAGAAATCTTAATACGGTAATTAAGAAAAACTTGTACTGTAATTGTTCATTGCATGTGGTATATGTTATTTCATGTGGTATATTTATTAATAAGTCTATTGTTAGGAAACCGTAGGTCTACTTTGTTAGGTCGCAATTATCTAAATTTTATATGTTAAGATTAGGTGCTAATGTACTTGATGATGTTTGTAATTAGGTAAATAATTCATCTTAAGTAGCAAACAAGGAGGAGATGACGTGATTGAAGAAATTGTGTTTTCATCTTCGTTGTCCCTTTTGAGGTGATGACTACATGCATGCAAGTGCTATGTTCATACTTTTGATAGCACAAAGAAAAATCCGTGTGTAATATTGATGTTCATGTGATAATAGGTTGACTCCGTTCATATAGTACTGGTGACGGATATTTATTCGAACTATTTTGACGCTTAATTGCATTTGCAAGCACATCCATATTGGAGCTAAGGTATAAAATGACACCGCAATTTTGTTAATGTTTTTTATATTGATGTATTGTTGTGAATAATGTGCATGCCGATGCAAATATGATTATTTGTAAATAAATGATTGCTATAGTATGATATGAAAAAAAATTATATAAAACTGAAAGAAATTAAATGTTTTACTCATATAATATCAAAATGTATTATCGTGCTATTATGTTTAGTGGTTGTTTGGATAGCGAGTAATTACCATCGGTTTTGTCATAACCTATTGTAAGAAAATTAGTTTTTACTAATAGTCGTTTTTAGTAATAGTCATTTTTCCAAAAGCTCAGTTTTTGCATGTTACGAGAACCAGTTTAGGAATTAATGGGGTAGTTAGAGAAAAGCAAACAGAGTTTTAGTTTGTTACGCTCGTAGACGAGTTTGAGAAAAAATAGATCTTTAAATACCCGTTAACCAAACAACCCCTTAAAGTCTAAGCAAATTATTTTAGTCGTATGATATGTAAATGTTGTCATCATATGATATTAAAATAAATGATTGTTATAGTATGTATTGTTGTGAATAATGTGCATGACACTGCAAATATTATTATTTGTAAATAAATGATTGTTATTGTATGATATGAAAAAATTATATAAAGCCAGAAGAAATTAAATGTTTTAATCATATGATATTAAAATGTTATTACCGTACTATTATGTTTAGTGGTTGTTTGGATAGCAAGTAATTACCGTCGGTTTTGTCATAACTTGTTGTAAGAAAATTAGATTTTACTAATAGTGGTTTTTCCAAAAGCTCGCTTTTTGCATGTTACGAGAATCAGTTTAGGATATTTTTGGGGTAGTTAGAGAAAAGCAAACAGAGTTTTAGTTTTGTTGGGGAACGTTGCAGAAAATAAAAAAATTCTACGCTTCACCAAGATCAATCTATGGAGTTATCTAGCAACGAGAGAGAGGAGTACATCTACATACCCTTGTAGATCGTGAGCGGAAGCGTTCAAGAGAACGGGGTTGAGGGAGTCGTACTCGTCGTGATCCAAATCACCGAAGATCCTAGTGCCAATCGGACGGCACCTCCGCGTTCAACACATGTACGGTTGGGGAAGACGTCTCCTCCTTCTTGATCCAGCAAGGGTGAAGGAGAGGTTGATGGAGATCCAGCAGCACGACGGTGTGGTGGTGGAAGTAGTGGCGATCTCGGCAGGGCTTCGCCAAGCTCAACGAGAGGGAGAGGTGTTACGGGGGGAGAAGGAGGCGCCAGGGACTAGGGTGCGCAGCCCTCCCTCCCCCCTATTTATATAGGGGCCCGGGGGGCTAGAGATCCAATCTCAAGGGGTGCGGCGGCCAAAGGGGGGACTTGCCCCCCAAGTCAGGTGGGGCGCCCCCACCCCTAGGGTTTCCAACCCTAGGCGCAGGGGAAGGCCCAAGGGGGGCGCACCAGCCCACCAGGGGCTGGTTCCCTTCCCACTTCAGCCCATGGGGCCCTCCGAGATAGGTGGCCCCACCCGGTGGACCCCCGGGACCCTTCCGGTGGTCCCGGTACAATACCGGTGACCCCCGAAACTTTCCCGGTGGCCGAAACTGGACTTCCTATATATAATTCTTCACCTCCGGACCATTCCGGAACTCCCCGTGAGGTTCGCGATCTCATCCGGGACTCCGAACAACTTTCAGGTTACCGCATACTAATATCTCTACAACCCTAGCGTCACCGAACCTTAAGTGTGTAGACCCTACGGGTTCGGGAATCACGCAGACATGACCGAGACAGCTCTCCGGCCAATAACCAACAGCGGGGTCTGGATACCCATGTTGGCTCCCACATGTTCCACGATGATCTCATCGGATGAACCACGATGTCGAGGATTCAAGTAATCCCATATACAATTCCCTTTGTCAATCGGTACGTTACTTGCGCGAGATTCGATCGTCGGTATCCCAATACCTCGTTCAATCTCTTTGCCGGCAAGTCACTTTACTCGTACCATAATGCATGATCCTGTGACCAACCACTTGGTCACTTTGAGCTCATTATGATGATGCATTACCGAGTGGGCCCAGAGATACCTCTCCGTCATACGGAGTGACAAATCCCAGTCTCAATCCGTGTCAACCCAACAGACACTTTCGGAGACACCTGTAGTATACCTTTATAGCCACCCAGTTACGTTGTGACGTTTGGTACACCCAAAGCACTCCTACGGTATCCGGGAGTTACACGATCTCATGGTCTAAGGAAATGATACTTGACATTGGAAAAGCTCTAGCAAACGAACTACACGATCTTGTGCTATGATTAGGATTGGGTCTTGTCCATCACATCATTCTCCTAATGATGTGATCCCATTATCAATGACATCCAATGTCCATAGTCGGGAAACCATGACTATCTGTTGATGAATGAGCTAGTCAACTAGAGGCTCACTAGGGACATGTTGTGGTCTATGTATTCACACATGTATTACGATTTCCGGATAACACAATTATAGCATGAATAATAGACAATTATCATGAACAAGGAAATATAATAATAATTATTATTTTATTATTGCCTCTAGGGCATATTTCCAACAGTCTCCCACTTGCACTAGAGTCAATAAATTAGTTACATTGTGATGAATCGAACACCCATAGAGTTCTGGTATTGATCATGTTTTGCTCGCGGAAGAGGTTTAGTCAACGGATCTGCGACATTCAGATCCGTATGCACTTTTCAAATATCTATGTCTCCATCTTGAACATTTTCACGAATAGAGTTGAAGCGACGCTTGATGTGCCTGGTCTTCTTGTGAAACCTGGGCTCCTTGGCAAGGGCAATAGCTCCAGTGTTGTCACAGAAGAGAGTGATCGGCCCCAACGCATTGGGTATGACTCCTAGGTCAGTGATGAACTCCTTCATCCATATTGCTTCATGCGCTGCCTCCGAGGCTACCATGTACTCCGCTTCATATGTAGATCCCGCCATGACGCTTTGCTTGCAACTGCACCAACTTACTGCCCCACCATTCAAAATATACACGTATCCGGTTTGTGACTTCGAGTCATCCAGATTTGTGTCGAAGCTAGCGTCGATGTAACCCTTTACGACGAGCTCTTCGTCACCTCCATAAACGAGAAACATATCCTTAGTCCTTTTCAGGTACTTCAGGATATTCTTGACCGCTGTCCAGTGTTCCATGCCGGGATTACTTTGGTACCTTCCTACCAAACTTACGGCAAGGTTTACATCAGGTCTGGTACACAACATGGCATACATAATAGACCCTATAGCCGAGGCATAGGGGATGACACTCATATTTTCTCTATCTTCTGTCATGGTCGGGTATTGAGCCGAGCTCAATTTCACACTTTGCAACATAGGCAAGAACCCCTTCTTGGACTGATCCATATTGAACTTCTTTAATATCTTATCAAGGTATGTGCTTTGTGAAAGACCTATGAGGTGTCTCGATCTATCCCTATAGATCTTGATGCCTAATATGTAAGCAGCTTCTCCAAGGTCCTTCATTGAAAAACACTTATTAAAGTAGGCCTTAATGCTGTCCAAAAGTTCTATATCATTTCCCATCAAAAGTATGTCATCTACATATAATATGAGAAATGCTACAGAGCTCCCACTCACTTTCTTGTAAACGCAGGCTTCTCCATAAGTCTGCATAAACCCAAACGCTTTGACCATCTCATCAAAGCGAATGTTCCAACTCCGAGATGCTTGCGCCAGCCCATAAATGGATCGCTGGAGCTTGCATACCTTGTTAGCATTCTTAGGATCGACAAAACCTTCCGGATGCATCATATACAGATCTTCCTTAAGATAGCCGTTAAGGAATACCGTTTTGACGTCCATTTGCCATATCTCATAATCATAGTATGCGGCAATTGCTAACATGATTCAGACGGACTCCAGCTTCGCTACGGGAGAGAAAGTCTCATCGTAGTCAACCCCTTGAACTTGCCGATAACCCTTAGAGACAAGTCGAGCTTTATAGATGGTCACATTACCATCCACGTCCGTCTTCTTCTTAAAGATCCATTTGTTTTCTATCGCTCGCCGATCATCGGGCAAGTCAGTCAAAGTCCACACTTTGTTTTCATCCATGGATCCTATCTCAGATTGCATGGCTTCAAGCCATTTGTTGGAATCTGGGCCTGCCAGCGCTTCTTCATAGTTCGAAGGTTCACCGTTGTCTAACAACATGATTTCTAGGACAGGGTTGCCATACCATTCTAGTGTGGAACGTGTCCTTGTGGACCTACGAAGTTCTGTAGCAACTTGATCCGAAGTACCTTGATCATCATCATTAACTTCCTCTCTAGTCGGTGCAGGCACCACAGGAACATCTTCCCGAGCTGCGCTACTTTCCGGTTCAAGAGGTAGTACTTCATCGAGTTCTACTTTCCTCCCACTTATTTCTTTCGAGAGAAACTCTTTCTCTAGAAAGGACCCGTTCTTGGCAACAAAGATCTTGCCTTCGGATCTAAGGTAGAAGGTATACCCAATGGTTTCCTTAGGGTATCCTATGAAGACGCATTTTTCCGACTTGGATTCGAGCTTTTCAGGTTGAAGTTTCTTGACATAAGCATCGCATCCCCAAACTTTTAGAAATGGCAGCTTAGGTTTCTTCCCAAACCATAATTCATACGGTGTCGTCTCAACGGATTTAGATGATGCCCTATTTAAAGTGAATGTAGCTGTCTCTAGAGCGTATCCTCAAAATGATAGCGGTAAATCGGTGAGCGACATCATAGATCGCACCATATCCAATAGAGTGCGATTATGATGTTCGGACACACCGTTATGCTGAGGTGTTCCAGGCGGCGTGAGTTGTGAAATGATTCCACATTTCCTTAAGTGCGTACCAAATTCGTGACTTAAATATTCTCCTCCACGATCTGATCATAAGAACTTTATTTTTCGGTCATGTTGATTCTCTACCTCCTTCTGAAATTCCTTGAACTTTTCAAAGGTCTCAGACTTGTGTTTCATCAAGTAGACATACCCATATCTACTTAAGTCATCAGTGAGAGTGAGATAGCTACCGCTAGCTTCAACGCTCATTGGACTGCACACATCAGTATGTATAATTTCCAATAAGTTGGTTGCTCGCTCCATTGTTCCGGAGAACGGAGTCTTGGTCATTTTGCCCATGAGGCACGGTTTGCACGTGTCAAATGATTCGAAATCAAGAGACTCCAAAAGTCCACCTGTATGGAGCTTCTTCATGCATTTGACACCAATGTGACCAAGGCGGCAGTGCCACAGATATGTGGGACTATCATTATCAATCTTACATATTTTGGTATTCACACTATGAATATGTGTAACATCACGTTTGAGATTCATTAAGAATAAACCATTGAGCAGCGGGGCATGACCATAAAACATATCTCTCATATAAATAGAACAACCATTATTCTTGGATTTAAATGAGTAGCCATCTCACATTAAATGAGATCTAGATACAATGTTCATGCTCAAAGCTGGCACTAAATAACAATTATTGAGGTTTAAAACTAATCCTGTAGGTAAATGTAGAGGTAGTGTGCCGACAACGATCACATCGACCTTGGAACCATTCCCGACGCGCATCGTCACCTCGTCCTTCGCCAGTCTCCGTTTATTCCGCAGCTCCTGTTTTGAGTTACAAATATGAGCAACCGCACTGGTATCAAATACCCAGGAGCTACTACGAGTACTGGTAAGGTACACATCAATTACATGTATATCAAATATACCTTTGGTGTTGCCGGCCTTCTTGTCCGCTAAGTACTTGGGGCAGTTCTGCTTCCAGTGACCGTTCCCTTTGCAATAAAAGCACTCAGTCTCAGGTTTGGGTCCGTGCTTTGGCTTCTTCCCAGCAACTGGCTTACCGGGCGCGGAAACTCCCTTGCCGTCCCTCTTGAAGTTCTTTTTACCCTCGCCTTTCTTGAAACTAGTGGTTTTATTGACCATCAACACTTGATGTTCCTTTTTGATTTCCACCTCCGCTGATTTCAGCATTGAAAATACTTCAGGAATAGTTTTCACCATCCCCTGCATATTGTAGTTCATCACAAAGCTCTTGTAGCTAGGTGGGAGCGACTAAAGGATTCTGTCAATGACCGCCTCATCCAGGAGGTTAATGTCTAGCTGGGACAAGCGGTTGTGCAACCCAGACATTTTGAGTATGTGCTCACTGACAGAACTATTTTCCTCCATCTTAACACTGTAGAACTTGTCGGAGACTTCATATCTCTCGACCCGGGCATGAGCTTGGAAAACCATTTTCAGCTCTTCGAACATCTCATATGCTCTTTGTTGCTCAAAACGCTTTTGGAGCCCCGGTTCTAAGCTGTAAAACATGCTGCACTGAACGATGGAGTAATCATCAACACGCGACTGCCAAGCATTCATAACGTCTTGGTTCGCTGGGACGGGTGCTTCACCTAGCGATGCTTCTAGGACATATGCTTTCTTGGCAGCTATGAGGATGATCCTCAAGTTCCGGACCCAGTCCGTATAGTTGTTGCCGTCATCTTTCAACTTGGTTTTCTCTAGGAACGCGTTGAAGTTGAGGTTGACATGAGTGTGGGCCATTTGATCTATAAGACATTTTGCAAAGGTTTTTAGACTAAGTTCATGATAATTAAGTTCATCTAATCAAATTATTTAATGAACTCCCACTCAGATTAGACACCCATCTAGTCATCTAAGTGATACATGATCCGAGTCAACTAGGTCATGTCCGATCATCACATGAGACGGACTAGTCATCATCGGTGAACATCTCCATGTTGATCATATATTCTATACGACTCATGTTCGAGCTTTCAGTCTCTTGTGTTCTGAGGCCATGTCTGTACATGCTAGGCTCGTGAAGTCAACCTAAGTGTTTTTGCATGTGTAAATCTGGCTTACACCCGTTGTATGTGAATGTTAGGATCTATCACACCCGATCATCACGTGGTGCTTCGAAACAACGAACTTTTGCAACAGCGCACAGTTAGGGGGAACACTTTCTTGAAATTGTTATGAGGGATCATCTTATTTACTACCGTCGTTCTAAGCAAATAAGATGCAAAAACATGATAAACATCACATGCAATCAAATAGTGGCATGATATGGCCAATATTATTTTGCTCCTTTTGATCTCCATCTTCGAGGCGCCATGATCATCGTCGTCACCAGCATGACACCATGATCTCCATCATCATGATCTCCATCATTATGTCTCCATGAAGTTGTTCGCCAACTATTACTTCTACTACTATGGCTAACGGTTTAGCAAAGAAGTAAAGTAATTACATGGCGTTATTCAGTGACACGCAGGTCATACAATAAATAAAGACAACTCCTATGGCTCCTGCCGGTTGTCATACTCATCGACATGGAAGTCGTGATTCCTATTACAAGAACATGATCAATCTCATACATCACATATAATTCATTCATCACATCCTTTTGGCCATATCACATCACAAGGCATATGCTGCATAGACAAGTTAGACGTCCTCTAATTATTATTGCATGTTTTTACGTGGCTGCAATAGGGTTCTAGCAAGAACGTTTCTTACCTACGTCAAAACCACAACGTGATATGCCAATTTCTATTTACCCTTCATAAGGACCCTTTTCATCGAATCCGATCCGACTAAAGTGGGAGAGACAGACACCCGCTAGCCATCTTATGCAACTAGTGCATGTCAGTCGGTGGAACCTGTCTCACGTAAGCGTACATCTAAGGTCGGTCCGGGCCGCTTCATCCCACGATTCCGCCGAAACAAGATAAGACTAGTAGTGGCAAGTAAATTGACAAAATCTACACCCACAACAAATTTGTGTTCTACTCGTGCATAGAAACTACGCATAGACCTAGCTCATGATGCCACTGTTGGGGAACGTTGCAAAAAACAAAAAAATTCTACGCTTCACCAAGATCAATCTATGGAGTCATCTAGCAACGAGAGAGAGGAGTGCATCTAGATACCCTTGTAGATCGCGAGCGGAAGTGTTCAAGAGAACGGGGTTGAGGGAGTCGTACTCGTTATGATCCAAATCACCGAAGATCCTGGTGCCGAACGGACGGCACCTCCGCGTTCAACACACGTACGGTTGGGGAAGACGTCTCCTCCTTCTTCATCTAGCAAGGGGGGAGGAGAGGTTGATGGAGATCCAGCAGCACGGCGGCGTGGTGGTGGAAGTAGCGGCGATCTCGGCAAGGCTTCGCCAAGCTCACCGAGAGGGAGAGGTGTTACGGGGGGAGAGGGAGGCGCCAGGGACTAGGGTGCGCAGCCCTCCCCCCCCCCCTCTTTATATAGGGGCCCTGGGGGGCGCCGGCCCCCTAGAGATCCAATCTCAAGGGGGAGGCGGCGGCCAAAGGGGGAACTTGCCCCCCAAGTCAGGTGGGGCGCCCCCCACCCCTAGGGTTTCCAACCCTAGGCGCAGGGGGAGGCCAAAGGGGGTGCACCAGCCCACCAGGGACTGGTTCCCTTCCCACTTCAGCCCATGGGGCCCTCCGGGATAGGTGGTCCCACCCGGTGGACCCCCGGGACCCTTCCGGTGGTCCCGGTACAATACCGGTGACCCCCGAAACTTTCCCGGTAGCCGAAACTGGACTTCCTATATACAATTCTTCACCTACGGACCATTCCGGAACTCCTCATGACGTCCGGGATCTCATCCGGGACTCCGAACAACTTTCGGGTTACCACATACTAATATCTCTACAACCCTAGCATCACCGAACCTTAAGTGTGTAGACCCTATGGGTTCGGGAATCACGCAGACATGACCGAGACAGCTCTCCGGCCAATAACCAACAGCAGGATCTGGATACCCATGTTGGCTCCCATATGTTCCACGATGATCTCATTGGATGAACCACGATGTCGAGGATTCAAGTAATCCCATATACAATTCCCTTTGTCAATCGGTACGTTACTTGCTCGAGATTCGATCGTCGGTATCCCAATACCTCGTTCAATCTCGTTACTGGAAAGTCACTTTACTCGTACCGTAATGCATGATACCGTGACCAACCACTTGGTCACATTGAGCTCATTATGATGATGCATTACCGAGTGGGCCCAGAGATACCTCTCCGTCATACGGAGTGATAAATCCCAGTCTTTATCCGTGTCAACCCAACAGACACTTTCGGAGACACCTGTAGTATACGTTTATAGCCACCCAGTTACGTTGTGACGTTTGGTACACCCAAAGCACTCCTACGGTATCCGGGAGTTACACGATCTCATGGTCTAAGGAAATGATACTTGACATTGGAAAAGCTCTAGCAAACGAACTACACGATCTTGTGCTATGCTTAGGATTGGGTCTTGTCCATCACATCATTCTCCTAATGATGTGATCCCGTTATCAATGACATCCAATGTCCATAGTCAGGAAACCATGACTATCTGTTGATCAACGAGCTAGTCAACTAGAGGCTCACTAGGGACATGTTGTGGTCTATGTATTCACACATGTATTATGATTTCCAGATAACACAATTATAGCATGAATAATAGACAATTATCATGAACAAGGAAATATATAATAATAATCATTTTATTATTGCCTCTAGGGCATATTTCCAACAAGTTTGTGATGCTCGTAGACGAGTTTGAGAAAAAATATATTTGTAACTACCGACAACCCCGGAAAGTCTAAGCAAATGATTCTAAAAATAAACCAAATATTTGTAACAAAAATACGATTATTATTTTAGTTGTATGATATGTAAATGTTGTCATCGTACTACTACTAAACGTTCAGTTACTAATTGTTTGAAATGTAAACATGTATGTTGGTTAGGTACTATGGAAAATTTGTAGTGTACTATGGGAACGTCTTACGCGACGGTCCTTTTCGGGTGGATCTATCCTTGTGCGAGTCGACTATAATTGTAGTTAGAGACATGGTCAACGTGGGTTACGCAGCTGTCAGAAGGTGCATCCGAGCGGTGTTTGGCCCAGGGATGCAAAGGAAAAAATGACAATGGAGGCCTTCGTCGCTGACGGAGCAAATGATGGTACATCTGCCCATTGGGGTTTGCGACCCGTCACAGGTGATCAGTCCTGGGGGTCATACATGAGGTTTGCAAGCAATCCCAATAACCCAGTGTTTGGTCAGTCGATGGTGTATGTGGAGTTCATTTCAGTCACTAATGTTGCCGGATGTAGTAGCAGGGGCGGTGAGGTCGAGTTGGACATCACATCAGCCCCTAGCATCGACCCATCGGAACCGACGGGCGACCAGCCTATGTATGACACAGGATATTGGTCTGCGGCTGTTGACATGAGTGAACATGTGGAGGGATTGCCGGAGGCGCTCGATGATGACGATCACTCTTCCGTGTCTTCCGAGTCAAACAAAGAAGAAGATGTTCCTCCCCAGAGGGCGGTCGCGGCGTCACTGCAACCTGGGTTTTTACTGGATATGAGCATCACAAATGAATTTCACTTTGTTTCTGGCCTAGAAGCGGGGAGCCTGGAGGTTGGGCAGGTTTTCCCAGACAAGAAGTCTACTTACCAGGCAATTAATAGGTATGCAATCGCCCTCCACCGCCAGCATAAAGTGAAGCAGTCTGATAAAAAAGAGTTGAAGGTCATATGCATCCACACCGCGGAAGGTTGCCGTGGAAGTGTTCTCGCTAGACTGAAGCCTGGGGTATGTCAGTCATGGCATATCACAAAAATAGTGCAGCATAGCTGTGAGCAAACTGGGACTCTTTCAAATCACCGCAATGTGACGGCAAGATATGTGGCACAGGTGATGGAAACGATTGTGCAGGGAAGTCTCAACATTAGTGTTAGGGCTTTGCAAAAAGATGCAGAAGATCAGATTGGCTTCCCTGTCAGCTACAGCAAGGCTAGGCGTGCGAAGGAAAAAATATTCCAGAACTTGTATGGAACCTATGAGGAGGCCTATTCTTATGCCCCCAGAATGCTTCATCAGATAGCAAGTGCTAATAGGGGGACTCAAGTTTGGCGGAGAGAATGTCAGAACCCAAAGAACCCGGGTGAGCTAATCCTGGACCACTTATTCTGGGAATTCGCCCAGACTATACAAGCCTTCAGGCACTGTGGCCCGGTATTATCAGTTGATGGTACCTTTCTCACTGGAAAGTACAAGGGCACACTATTGGTGGCGATTGCAGCAGATGCAAATAATCAGCTTCTTCCTATTACATACGCACTGGTCGAGAGCAAGAACAAAGATAGCTGGTTGTGGTTCCTGAGCTGCGTGAAGATGGGTGTCGTGAAAGAGAGTTTAGGTGTTTGCATCACTCTGATCGCAACACGGGATTATTAAGTGCTCTCGACATAATTAAGGAGTCGTCAGAAGAGTGGGGGTGGCCTGATCTAGAGGGAAGGTGGTGCATGCGGCATTTGGCAGCAAACTTTTACTCCAAATTCAAGAATAAGGATTAATTCAAGTTATTCAAGAGGATGTGCATGCAGAAAACTCAAGCCAAAATGAATGCCATCTGGGCAGGTATCAATGGTGAGATCGAGCGCGCGGCCTTGCCGCAGAGAGAAGACCGGAGGGGTCGAAGGACGGCCATAATTTTGAGCAGTGGATCGATGAGAATTGCCCTGATTTGTACAAGTGGGCGCAGGCTCACGACACCGGGGCTCGGTATGGAATAATGACCAGCAACATGTCAGAGGTGTACAATGGTGTTCTTAAAGGGGTGAGAGCCTTGCCTATCACAACCCTAATTGAAGAAACTTGGAACCGGACCCTGTCATACTTTGCAGACAGGGTTACCGTGGCTAAAGCACAAGTTGAATTGAACAAGCCATGGTCCGAGAAGATGCAAAGACATCCGGACGAGAAAGCAAAGAAGTCCCAAAGCCATGGCTGTAGGAAAGTGGACGCACTTAGGAATAAGTGGGAGGTCAATGTGCGAGCCAAGTACGTTAAGGGTCACCACAGAGGATCAAAAAAGCAAGCTGTCACCCTCGGCCCAACGTCATGTGAGTGCACATGTAACAAGCCCAAGCTTGAGGGCTACCCTTGTAGTCATGTGCTCCGGGCGGGTGCAGATCAAAAAATCAGTGTTGAGCCATACATATCACCGCACTTCAACATGTACAATCTGTACAACACTTGGAACGGTGAGTTCTGGGCCTGGGGCATTGATATGAACTACAAAATGTTGTGGCCAGATGGGCCGAAATGGGTTCTGAATGCCAACTTGATGAGAACCGCCAAGGGACGACGTCAGTCTAGGCATCATCGCAATGACATGGACCATAGCTAGATGGGAGAACCAAGGCGATGCCGCATTTCTAGGTGTCCTGGACATTCACGTAGGGAATGCCCGTATCGAGCGAACAACACCGCATGATATTGATTTATCTGTACTCGCTATGTCTACTTAAATTTATATTTATTTTAAATTGAATCTCTTTGTATTATTATACCCGTGATGTTAACTTTAGCAAATTATTGTAAATTATATCTCTTTGTATTATTGAATCTCTTTGTGTTATTGTATTTAAATTATATCTCTTTGTACAATGAATCTCTTTTTATTTTTTTGTATGTTTGTGTGCAGGTTATGGCTGAAGTGTCGAGGCTTTTGGAGGGGCCCCATGACGCCGGCCACCGTTGCCACCTATTTTTGAACCCAAATAAAGAACATGATTATCGGAGTTTCAGACTTCGAACCGTAAAGAAAACCTGGCCAATACACAATTATTTCATTCCTCACCTTGACGCTTATGGACTACATGCTTTTGCTAGGCTCACATCAAGCGAAGACCCATCCCAGTTACGTTCGGACCCATCCCTTTTGACATCCCTCGTTGACCGGTGGAGACCTGAAACCCACACCTTTCACTTTCGTTTTGGGGAGCTTGCACCTACACTGAAAGATGTTTCTATGATCCTTGCTCTACCAATTAGAGGTGAGCCGTTAGTCTCTCGATGAGTGTCTAAAACTTGGGCACAAAATATACCAGATCGTCTTGGGATGACAATGCCAGAATCCCAACGTACTGGTGGCCCTCGTGGCATCCTACTCACCTGGCTTCATGATAACTTTTTTAATATTTCTAGCTTCGCTGATTCTGAGACGCAGTAGCAGATATAGTGTATCAACTTAGGTACATTTTATTTACATTATTTATTATGATGACCATACGATGCGTGAAGATGTTTTGCTTTCATCTAAACGGTTGATGTTATTATATGATTTTGCAGACCGTACGATGGAAGTACAGCTCAAGCGTACCAGCAGTGATACTGCATCAGCATGCGTACAAGCCTGGCCGGTCAACCAGCTATGATACCAACAAATCTCACGCACGAGGAGCAGATGCAGAGACCTGTTGAGCTGCATGCAGCTTACTATCATGACTGGATGGTAATCACTAGTAATTTTTCAGGTCCATCATTTCATAATCATTTCAACCAAATAACAACCAAATATTTTTCCAGCTTTAAACTGCCCATGATATAGGGCAGATGGCAACGGAAAGCATGCCGCCCAGGGCTGTCAAGTCATTCAATAAACATTTTAAAGAATACATGCTAACAAAGTTGAGATGTGGTAGAGGCGGCGACGTTGTCACTGGAGCGTACAACATGCCAGTACCGAGGTCAGCCAGACCGAGTGCGGCGCCGTTGTCCAGACTGAGTGAGGCGCGTACAAGCCATGGGTAGCGGGGAGAGGGTCCGAGTACTACAACGACATTGCCACGACATGACTCTTCTCTGCCACTACATCGCTCTTCTTCGGTGCTGCTTCGTCAGGGGCAGACATCGCAGGACCATGGCATGGGCTTGGATTCGATGCCCGAGCTGTATCTTTCCCCAAACCCATATGCATACACAGGATATGGCACATACACTCAAGGTGAGGGATCTTAGCCGTGTCTCTCCACGCGAGGGATCTCCATGCCCGAGGAGACTCGTGTCCCAGATTTAAACCAGTACCAGGTAGAATGTCCAGACAGTACAGGCGAGGGATCTGATCAGGTAGTCATGTTTACATTTTAATGCATTTACAGTGATATTACATATTATCCTCTAACAGTTTTTGTTTACAATGTTTCTATGTGCAGGGCATACCTGGTGTAAATTGGAACGATGAGTACACCCAACCTGGCGACAATGTTAACGCAGTAGATACGGATTTCTTCAAAGAGGACGTTATTGGCCCATCTTTTATCCCCGAGGAGTCACAACAACCATACGCCTACAATTACGCATCAGGTTCGCAACAAGGATTACAGACTCCACCACCTATGCAAGAGTCACAGACACAGGAAGACCAACTGGAGTACGGTCGCGGTCTTCGTGTACCTCAACCACCTAATCGCTTGGAGCTTTCCGACCCGAAGGGAAGGCCAGGTGGCCGTCATCGACTACAATGATTCATCTATCCACGTGCGTGACCCATTGTATCTACATATGTCTATATCAGACTTTTTGATTTGAACATCTATGTATGCTGAAATAAAAATGCACCAGCCAGGAACAATTTTTCCCGCCTATAACTCCTGCCATACTATCCCGCTCCACTCTTTGGCTTATGTTTTCGCGCAACCCTTTCCCCTCAATATTTTCCCGCCAACGCTTTCCCTCCATATGTTCCCGCCACCCGTTTCTCGCCAACGCTTTCCCTCCATATGTTCCCGCCACCCGTTTCCTGCCAACGCTTTCCCTCCATATGTTCCCGCCACTCGTTTCCTGCCATATGTTCCCGCCAACCCTTTCCCGCCATACTGCACTCGTTCTTTCCCGCCATTTTCTCCTCTCTACCTATAAAACCCCCTTCAGACGGAGGTGGATAAGCATTCAAGTGTAGTGTAGTCGAGATGTCCCATTATCCTTTCGATCGTAGTTTTCACCCTGGGATGAGCAGGACTCTTCTGAGACTAGCTACCGATTTCAGGATGGACAATTGGATAGTTCCATGGGACGAACTCACCGGTAGTGACACCATAATGAATGAGTTGGTTCACCAATTACATAGGTCTGGGTGGCCTGAAAGGACCTATGAGGAGGTACGTAAAGAACTTCTTAGGTTGCATGCAAGGTGGAAGAATGTAGTGGAGCCGAAGAGTGAAACTATCAGAAGGACTGCAGAAAATCATCCATTTTTATGGACTTAGGAGAGCGAGGATGAAGATGATATCTTCATGTCGCCGCTTCCGGGTGCTGCATCGTCAAAGGGCAAGAGTTCTGCATCGTCTAAGGGCAAGAGTACTGCATCCTCGAAGAGCAAGAGTTCTGCATCGTCCTGTTGGGGAACGTTGCAGAAAATTAAAAATTTTCCTACGGTTTCACCAAGATCCATCTATGAGTTCATCTAAGCAACGAGTCATGGGAGAGAGATTGCATCTACATACCACTTGTAGATCGCGTGCGGAAGCGTTCAAGGGAACGGGGATGATGGAGTCGTACTCGTCGTGATCCAAATCACCGATGACCAAGTGCTGAACGGACAGCACCTCCGCGTTCAACACACGTACGGAACGGACGACGTCTCCTCCTTCTTGATCCAGCAAGGGGGAAGGAGAGTTTGAGGAAGAAGGCTCCAGCAGCAGCACGACGGCGTGGTGTTGGTGGAGAGGCAGTACTCCGACAGGGCTTCGCCAAGCGCTCAACGGAGGAGGAGAGGTGTTGGGGAGGGGAGGGGCTGCGCCTTGGATCAGGTGTTCAGCCCTCCCCTCGCCCCTCTATTTATAGGGGAAGGGGGAAGGGGACCGGCCCCCTCTAGATGAGATCTAGAGGGGGGGGGCGGCCAGGGAGGGGGGCTTGCCCCCCAAGCAAGGGGGGCGCCCCCACTAGGGTTCCCCCCCCCCAACCCTAGGCGCATGGGCCCAAGGGGGGGGCGCCCAGCCCACCAGGGGCTGGTTCCCTGCCCCTTGCGGCTCATGTGGCCCTCCGAGAGGGGTGGCCCCTCCCGGTGGACCCCCGGAACCCCTCCGGTGGCCCCGGTACAATACCGATATGCCCTCGAAACTTTTCAGTGTCCGTATGACAACTTCCCATATATAAATCTTCACCTCCGGACCATTCCGGGACTCCTCATGACGTCCGGGATCTCATCCGGGACTCCGAACAACATTCGTTAAGCACATACAAGTCTTTCTAATAACCCTAGCGTCACCGAACCTTAAGTGTGTAGACCCTACGGGTTCGGGAGACATGCATACATGACCGAGACGGCTCTCCGGTCAATAACCAACAGCGGGATCTGGATACCCATGTTGGCTCCCACATGCTCCTCGATGATGTCATCGGATGAACCACGATGTCGAGGATTCAATCAACCCCGTATACTATTCCCTTTGTCAATCGGTACGTTACTTGCCCGAGACTCGATCATCGGTATCCCAATACCTCGTTCAGTCTCGTTACCGGCAAGTCACTTTACTCGTACCGTAATGCATGATCCCGTGACCAGACACTTGGTCACTTTGAGCTCATAATGATGATGCACTACTGAGTGGGCCCAGTGATACCTCTCCGTCATACGGAGTGACAAATCCCAGTCTCGATCCGTGTCAACCCAACAGACACTTTCGGAGATACCTGTAGTGCACCTTTATAGTCACCCAGTTACGTTGTGATGTTTGGTACACCCAAAGCACTCCTACGGTATCCAGGAGTTACACGATCTCATGGTCTAAGGAAAAGATACTTGACATTGGAAAAGCTCTAGCAAAACGAACTACACGATCTTGTGCTATGCTTAGGATTGGGTCTTGTCCATCATGTCATTCTCCTAATGACGTGATCCCGTTGTCAATGACATCTAATGTCCATAGTCAGGAAACCATGACTATCTGTTGACCAACGAGCTAGTCAACTAGAGGCTTACTAGGGACGTATTGTGGTCTATGTATTCACACGTGTATTATGATTTCCGGATAATACAATTATAGCATGAATAAAAGACAATTATCATGAACAAGGAAATATAATAATAATCCTTTTATTATTGCCTCTAGGGCATATTTCCAACAGTCTTCCACTTGCACTAGAGTCAATAATCTAGTTACATTGTGATGAATCGAACACCCATAGAGTTCTGGTGTTGATCATGTTTTGCTCGCGAGAGAGGTTTAGTCAACGGATCTGCGACATTCAGATCCTATGTACTTTGCAAATATCTATGTCTCCATCTTGAACATTTTCACGGATGGAGTTGAAGCGACGCTTGATGTGCCTGGTCTTCTTGTGAAACCTGGGCTCCTTGGCAAGGGCAATAGCTCCAGTGTTGTCACAGAAGAGTTTGATCGGCCCCGACGCATTGGGTATGACTCCTAGGTCGGTGATGAACTCCTTCACCCAAATTGCTTCATGCGCTGCCTCCGAGGCTGCCATGTACTCCGCTTCGCATGTAGATCCCGCCATGATGCTCTTCTTGCAGCTGCACCAGCTTACTGCTCCACCATTCAACATATACACGTATCCGGTTTGTGACTTAGAGTCATCCAGATCTGTGTCGAAGCTAGCGTCGACGTAACCCTTTACGACGAGCTCTTCGTCACCTCCATAAACGAGAAACATGTCCTTTGTCCTTTTCAGGTACTTCAGGATATTCTTGACCGCTGTCCAGTGTTCCTTGCCGGGATTACTTTGGTACCTTCCTACCAAACTTACGGCAAGGTTTACATCAGGTCTGGTACACAGCATGGCATACATAATAGATCCTATGGCTGAGGCATAGGGGATGACGCTCATCTCTTCTTTATCTTTTGCCGTGGTCGGGCATTGAGCCGAGCTCAATCTCACACCTTGCAGTACAGGCAAGAACCCTTTCTTGGACTGATCCATTTTGAACTTCTTCAAAATCTTATCAAGGTATGTGCTTTGTGAAAGACCTATGAGGCGTCTCGATCTATCCCTATAGATCTTGATGCCTAATATGTAAGCAGCTTCTCCAAGGTCCTTCATTGAAAATCACTTATTCAAGTAGGCCTTAATGTTGTCCAAGAATTCTATATCATTTCCCATCAAAAGTATGTCATCTACATATAATATGAGAAATGCTACAGAGCTCCCACTCACTTTCTTGTAAACGCAGGCTTCTCCATAAGTCTGCATAAACCCAAACGCTTTGATCATCTCATCAAAGCGAATGTTCCAACTCCGAGATGCTTGCACCAGCCCATAAATGGATCGCTGGAGCCTGCATACTTTGTTAGCATTCTTAGGATCGACAAAACCCTTCGGCTGCATCATATACAGTTCTTCCTTAAGATGCCCGTTAAGGAATGCCGTTTTGACGTCCATCTGCCATATCTCATAATCATAGTATGCGGCAATTGCTAACATGATTCGGACGGACTTAAGCTTCGCTACGGGAGAGAAAGTCTCATCGTAGTCAATCCCTTGAACTTGTCGATAACCCTTAGCGACAAGTCGAGCTTTATAGATGGTGACATTACCATCTGCGTCCGTCTTCTTCTTAAAGATCCATTTATTTTCTATCGCTCGCCGATCATCGGGCAAGTTAGTCAAAGTCCATACTTTGTTTTCATACATGGATTCTATCTCGGATTTCATGGCTTCTAGCCATTTGTTGGAATCTGGGCCTGCCATCGCTTCTTCATAGTTCGAAGGTTCACCGTTGTCTAACAACATGATTTCCAGGACAGGGTTTCCATACCACTCTGGTGTGGAACGTGTCCTTGTGGACCTACGAAGTTCAGTAGCAACTTGATCAGAAGTACCTTGATCATCATTAATTTCCTCTCCATTCGGTGTAGGCACCACAGGAACGTTTTCCTGAGCTGCACTACTTTCCGGTTCAAGAGGTAGTACTTCATCGAGTTCTACTTTCCTCCCACTTACTCCTTTCGAGAGAAACTCTTTTTCCAGAAAGGATCTGTTCTTGGCAACAAAGATCTTGCCTTCGGATCTTAAGTAGAAGGTATACCCAATGGTTTCCTTAGGGTATCCTATGAAGACGCATTTTTCCGACTTGGGTTCGAGCTTTTCAGGTTGAAGTTTCTTGACATAAGCATCGCATCCCCAAACTTTTAGAAACGACACCTTAGGTTTCTTTCCAAACCATAATTCATACGGTGTCGTCTCAACGGATTTAGACGGTGCCCTATTTAAAGTGAATGTAGCTGTCTCTAGAGCGTATCCCCAAAATGATAGTGGTAAATCGGTAAGAGACATCATAGATCGCACCATATCCAATAGAGTGCGATTACGACGTTCGGACACACCGTTACATTGAGGTGTTCCAGGCAGCGTGAGTTGTGAAACGATTCCACATTTTCTTAAGTGTGTACCAAATTCGTGACTTAAATATTCTCCTCCACGGTCCGATCGTAAGAACTTTATCTTTCGGTCACGTTGATTCTCTACTTCACTCTGAAACTCCTTGAACTTTTCAAAGGTCTCAGACTTGTGTTTCATCAAGTAGACATACCCATATCTACTCAAGTCATCAGTGAGAGTGAGAATATAACGATATCCTCCGCGAGCCTCAACGCTCATTGGACCGCACATATCGGTATGTATGATTTCCAACAAGTTGGTTGCTCGCTCCATTGTTCCCGAGAACGGAGTCTTGGTCATTTTGCCCATGAGGCATGGTTCGCATGTGTCAAATGATTCATAATCGAGAGACTCTAAAAGTCCATCAGCATGGAGCTTCTTCATGCGCTTGACACCAATGTGACCAAGGCGGCAGTGCCACAAGTATGTGGGACTATCATTATCAACTTTACATCTTTTGGTATTCACACTATGAATATGTGTAACATTACGTTCGAGATTCATTAAGAATAAACCATTGACCATCGGGGCATGACCATAAAACATATCTCTCATATAAATAGAACAACCATTATTCTCAGATTTAAATGAGTAGCCATCTCGTATCAAACGAGATCCAGATACAATGTTCATGCTCAAACTTGGCACTAAATAACAATTATTGAGGTTTAAAACTAATCCCGTAGGTAAATATAGAGGTAGCGTGCTGACGGCGATCACATCGACCTTGGAACCATTCCCGACGCGCATCGTCACCTCGTCCTTTGCCAGTCTCCGCTTATTCCGCAGCTCCTGCTGTGAGTTACAAATGTGAGCAACGGCACCGGTATCAAATACCCAGGAGTTACTACGAGTACTGGTAAGGTACACATCAATTACATGTATATCAAATATACCTTTAGTGTTGTCGGCCTTCTTGTCCGCTAAGTATTTGGGGCAGTTCCGCTTCCAGTGACCCTTCCCCTTGCAATAAAAGCACTCAGTCTCAGGCTTGGGTCCATTCTTTGACTTCTTCCCAGCAACTGGCTTACTGGGCGCGGCAACATCTTTGTCGTCCTTCTTGAAGTTCTTCTTACCCTTGCCCTTCTTGAACTTAGTGGTCTTATTGACCATCAACACTTGGTGTTTTTTCTTGATTTCAACCTCTGCTGACTTCAGCATTGAGAATACTTCAGGAATGGTCTTCACCATACCCTGCATATTGTAGTTCAACACAAAGCTCTTGTAGCTTGGTGGGAGCGACTAAAGGATTCTGTCAATGACCGCCTCTTCCGGGAGGTTGATCTCCAACTGGGACAGGCGGTTGTGCAACCCAGACATTTTGAGTATGTGCTCACTGACAGAACTGTTTTACTCCATCTTACAACTATAGAACTTGTCGGAGACTTCATATCTCTCGACCCGGGCATGAGCTTGGAAAACCATTTTCAGCTCCTCGAACATCTCATATGCTCCATGCTTCTCAAAACGCTTTTGGAGCCCCGGTTCTAAGTTGTAAAGCATGCTGCACTGAACGAGGGAGTAATCATCAGCACGTGATTGCCAAGTGTTCATAACGTCTTGGTTCTCTGGGATGGGTGCTTCACCTAGCGGTGCATCTAGGACATAATCTTTCTTGGCTACTATGAGGATGATCCTCAGGTTCCGGACCCAGTCCGAATAGTTGCTGCCATCATCTTTCAGCTTGGTTTTCTCTAGGAACGCGTTGAAGTTCATGTTGACATGAGCGTTGGCCATTTGATCTACAAGACATATTTTTGCAAAAGTCTTAGACTAAGTTCATGATAATTAAGTTCATCTAATCAAATTATTTAATGAACTCCCACTCAGATTAGACATCCCTCTAGTCATCTAAGTGTTACACGATCCGAGTCGACTAGGCCGTGTCCGATCATCACGAGAGATGGACTAGTCATCATCGGTGAACATCTCCATGTTGATCGTATCTTCCATACGACTCATGTTCGACCTTTCGGTCTCTGTGTTCCGAGGCCATGTCTGTACATGCTAGGCTCGTCAAGTTAACCCTAAGTGTTCTGCATGTGTAAATCTGTCTTACACCCGTTGTATGTGAACATAAGGATCTATCATACCCGATCAGCACGTGGTGCTTCGAAACGACGAACTTTAGCAACGGTGCACAGTTAGGGGGAACACTTTCTTGAAATTATTATAAGGGATCATCTTATTTACTACCGCCGTTCTAAGTAAACAAGATGCATAAAACATAATAAACATCACATGCAATTATATAGTAGTGACATGATATGGCCAATATCATATAGCTCCTTCGATCTCCATCTTCGGGGCTCCATGATCATCTTCTTCACCGGCATGACACCATGATCTCCATCATCATGATCTCCATCATTGTGTCTTCATGAAGTTTTCACGCCAACGACTACTTCTACTTCTATGGCTAACACGTTTAGCAATAAAGTAAAGTAATTTACATGGCGTTCTTCAATGACACGCAGGTCATACAAAAATAAAGACAACTACTATGGCTCCTGCCGGTTGTCATACTCATCGACATGCAAGTCGTGATTCCTATTAAAAGAACATGATCTCATACATCACAATATATCATTCATCATTCATCACAACTTCTGGCCATATCACATCACATGACAATTGCTGCAAAAACAAGTTAGATGTCCTCTAATTGTTGTTGCATCTTTTATGTGGCTGCAATTGGGTTCTAGCAAGAACGTTTTCTTACCTATGAATAACCACAACGTGATTTTGTCAACTTCTATTTACCCTTCATAAGGACCCTTTTCATCTAATCCGCTCCAACTAAAGTAGGAGAGACAGACACCCGCTAGCCACCTTATGCAACTAGTGCATGTCAGTCGGTGGAACCTGTCTCACGTAAGCGTACGTGTAAGGTCGGTCCGGGTCGCTTCATCCCACAATACCGTTGAAGCAAGAAAAGACTAGTAGCGGCAAGCAAGTTGACAAGATCTACGCCCACAACAAAATTGTGTTCTACTCATGCAATATAGAACTACACATAGACCTAGCTCATGATGCCATTGTTGGGGAACGTTGCAGAAAATTAAAAAATTTCCTACGGTTTCACCAAGATCCATCTATGAGTTCATCTAAGCAACGAGTCATGGGAGAGAGATTGCATCTATATACCACTTGTAGATCGCGTGCGGAAGCGTTCAAGGGAACGGGGATGATGGAGTCATACTCGTCGTGATCCAAATCACCGATGACCAAGTGCTGAACGGACAGCACCTCCGCGTTCAACACACGTACGGAACGGACGACGTCTCCTCCTTCTTGATCCAGCGAGGGGGAAGGAGAGGTTGAGGAAGAAGGATCCAGCAGCAGCACGACGGCGTGGTGTTGGTGGAGAGGCAGTACTCCGACAGGGCTTCGCCAAGCGCTCAACGGAGGAGGAGACGTGTTGGGGAGGGGAGGGGCTGCGCCTTGGATCAGGTGTTCAGCCCTCCCCTCGCCCCTCTATTTATAGGGGAAGGGGGAAGGGGGCCGGCCCCCTCTAGATGAGATCTAGAGGGGGGGCGGCGGCCAGGGAGGGGGGCTTGCCCCCCAAACAAGGGGGGCGACCCCACTAGGGTTCCCCCCCCCAACCCTAGGCGCATGGGCCCAAGGGGGGGTGTGCCCAGCCCACCAGGGGCTGGTTCCCTGCCCCTTGCGGCTCATGTGGCCCTCCGAGAGGAGTGGCCCCTCCCGGTGGACCCCCGGAACCCCTCCGGTGGCCCCGGTACAATACCGATATGCCCCCGAAACTTTCCGGTGTTCGTATGACAACTTCCCATATATAAATCTTCACCTCCGGACCATTCCAGGACTCCTCGTGACGTCCGGGATCTCATCCGGGACTCCGAACAACATTCGATAATCACATACAAGTCTTCCTAATAACCCTAGCGTCACCGAACCTTAAGTGTGTAGACCCTACGGGTTTGGGAGACATGCAGACATGACCGAGACGGCTCTCCGGTCAATAACCAACAGCGGGATCTGGATACCCATGTTGGCTCCCACATGCTCCTCGATGATGTCATCGGATGAACCATGATGTCGAGGATTCAATCAACCCCGTATACTATTCCCTTTGTCAATCGGTACGTTACTTGCCCGAGACTCGATCGTCGGTATCCCAATACCTCGTTCAGTCTCGTTACCGGCATGACTCAAGCAAAACAAGTTGTATTCCAATTCTACCGTTTAATTCGGATGTACTTGCATTATTAGTTTGTACTCTCTTATTGTAGGGCATTATGTTCTATCTTAATTTTATTTTGTAGTTGTTGCACGATGTTCGATATCAGTGGAGGGAAAGAAAATGCCACTACTTTATTCTAAAACTATATTTTTTTCCATTACGACACGGTACAACTAAAAATAAGATACATCGTAGGAATAAAGCTACATTTAACTCCTAAAATAAAGCTACATTAAAGTGCAGAAATAAAGATACAAATGATTGCGAAATTTAAAATACTACCACAGGAATCTACTGAGTCCAGCGTGGATATTTTCCTTTTCCATCGCCAGCTTCTTCTGCTGCCTTGGCCTCACGAGCCCTTTCTTTCTTTCTCTGCCTCTCCGCCTCACGAGCCTCCTTTCGCTGTCGTTCCTGCTCCTCCATGCGACGAGTCTCTTCCCTGTTTTTCTTTCCTAAATCCTGAAAAAAACGGTGTTGCTCCGCATAGTATTCTTTTAACTCTCTCTCTTGCTCTGCTTTCTCCTCAGCTTCCGCCTTCTCGCGTCGCTCTTCCGCAAAGAAACTATTTCACGCTCGGCGACTTCTTTCACGAATCTCAGTCACTGCCCAAGCCGGCTTCTCCGTGTCAATCCAACGATAGTACATGCACAGAGGCGGAGGAGACTACAACAAGAAACAAGAATGTTATTAAAGAATCAATCAAAATACCAACAATATCTATTCGTGATGGTTAAAGCATACCAGAGGCTTGTCGTACTCTGAAATAGCTACGGCAGGATCTTCCTCATAATTGGCGCACATGAAAAACTTCATGCCCAACCAATCTGAAAAATCCGTCACCTCCTTCACCTTGCAAAGATCGCCACACCAACACCGCAGGACTGCCACTCCCGGAGGCAAACTTGCATTCTTCATTTTCCTCGGCCTAATGCTTTGATCCGAACAAGGCAAACTCATATCGACTGAAAAAATGTTTTACACACTTTGCGTACTGGTGATTTCGAGGATGGCTGGACGAGAGCCTTGGTGTCTCCTTTTATAGGCTCAGACGATAAATGATGGCGAGAAAATAAGCGAGAACAGAGGAAATTAGGCGGGAAATTTTAGAATCCCTATATTGTCGGCACAACTGGGAACCTCGGATTCCCGCAACGAGTGAGTGTATTTCTGCAGTGTCGTCGCGTCCTCTCAAGCAATAGCCAGCACGCGCGTGGGAATTAGCTAAGTCTGCAACAGGGAACCTGTCGCCGCGCATGACTCAAGCAAAACAAGCAAAAGCAGGCTATCAGCATCAATTTTTGAATCATCGGAATGAGCAAAGTTTGTATCAAAATCAGCGTTGTCAGTCACGGAATCAGTGTTGTTTTCCCGCGCATGCATAAGAAATGATGCCACCAGCAACAGTGGCGGCCTGGCCGCGCCTCGGCGCGCGCGCAGCAGAGGCTATCGGCCAGCCAGCGCGCCAGGAGGAGGCCGCCTCCGGCTGTGGCGGCGAGGCCCACTGGCGGGGCCCGGGCGCAGCAGAGGCTGTCGGCCCGCCAGCGACCGCGCCAGGGGTGGCCGCCTGGTCTAGTGGCGGCGTGGCCCACAACGCCTGGCCCGTTCCGTCACGGCTCGGGGGCACTGTGCGTAATTCGTTTCGCCGGCCGGCCGCCTCCTGTTGTGGCGGCATGTCCCGCCGCCTCCTGGCGTGGCGGCAGGTGCCACGTGTCCCTGCTGCACCTGCCGCCACGGTCCAGGGGGTCTTTTTTGTCAAATCTATCCACGGGTAGTCTTTTTTGACAATTCCGTTGGCCAGGGGGTCCTTTTGGACAAAAAATCGGCTCAAGGTGGCGGCAGAGGCGTAGGTTTTTAAGTTTTTTATTATGTCTTTAAATTTGTACAAGTATGAATGAAAATTGCCTGAATTTTGTTCAAATTCGTGTCATTTTCTTTGAAATTTACCCGAATTTGTATTTGAAAAAACGGCGTTTGGGGCCAACTTGGGGCGCCGGTTGGAAACCCGAGCGCCCTCATGGTGAAAATAGTGTTGGTTAGCACCTAGGAGACGCTATTTCAATCCCTCTGGTGCCGAACGGCTGGAGATGCCCGTGGTTGGACCTGACGAGAGACGACGCGCTGCTGTTGCCAACTGTAGCGCCCCGAGACCGATGTGCCAGGTGTCATGCAGTTATTCGATGTTGTTGCGTTGTCTTTTTCTTGCGTGTTGCATTCATCATTGCATCATGTGCATTGCATCATGTCATCATGCCATCATGTCTTTTCTTTTCTTACTCAACTAAATAAATTTTATGGATCTTCGATCCATTTAAATCGAGGGAAGGATGACTTCTCTTTATAATATATCCTCCCGATATTATTGGAGCTATTATAAAGTAATCCATTCTTTGGAGTCACCATAACACACTTGCAAAAATCCCAATGCCTTTTATTATTTCAATTCTTGGCCTCTAACTTTGCCATATATCCTTTCGTCATTTTCCGGAGCTCCACCTAAATTCTCAACATTTTTTGGACATTTCTAATTCCTATCCCTTGTTCAAACCTTTTCAATTAAATTCAAATGACTTTGAATTTAATTCTTGCAATCATGTCCAATCCTACTTTTCTTTGACCGGGCGCATTTTTGTGAGTCCGGAGAAATTAACCACATGCCCTAATTCTTCTTCCAACCTTCTCTTGTCTTCTTTCCTTTCTTCTAATTCCCTGTTAATGAAAAGAGAGAGGAGGAAGAGAGAAGCCCAGCCGCCACTTGTGTCCAGCTAGGCCCATTTGGCCCAAGGCCTCCCGCAGCCCACTCCCTAACCTAAACCCTAGCCCGACTCCCTTCTTCCTCTCGTTTTTCCCCTCGCGCCGCCAGGAGAGCCCCCGCGCTCGATCCCATCTTCCCCATCTTCTCGATCCCATCTCCCTTTCGATCTCTTCCCTACTCGCTGCCTCTTTTCCCTCGTCCTCCTCCCAACACTTGCACGCAGAGGAGCAGCTTCCCATTCCCCCGAACCCCTTGTCCACTACCTTGGCCTCCGGCCATGGCGCCCGCACCGACCGCCCAGCAGGCCATGCCCCTGGCCGGAGCCACCTTTCCGCGCCTCCTCCTCACCAAGCTCCCCGTCGCCCAGGCGCCCGAGGAGAGGAGCTCCTCGAGCACCTGCGCCTGCAGCCATCGCGCCCGTCGCCGGCGCCACAAGTCCGCGTCGCCGAGCCCCTCGTCCTGCCGGAGTTGCTCCTTCTGCCGCATGCCCACCGAGCTCCATCGCGCCCGACGCCATCGACCTCGAGCTCCAGTGCCCTGCCTTTGTCCGTGCGCCTGTGACGAAGCTCCGGGAGCATCCATGGCCGTGGATGCCGCCCGCCACCTCCAGTCTGAAGCTCCGGCGTGCCCAAGCCTCGGAGTCGACCGGATCGACCTCCCCAAACCCCCGTCGCTGGCCTACCCTATTTCTGCTGCGCCGAACGATGATGACCAGCGCCATCCCCCCTGCTTGCACTCCTGCCGCGCCTTCGTTCCGTCTCCTAGCGAAGGAGATGACTAGCAGCACCCAGCCCCGTTGACCGCTGCACGCGCAGGCCCAGTGCACTCACCATGGTCTCCCCTCCTTGTGTGGGCTGCGCCCCTCTCCATGGCCAAGACCGGGACACCGTGAATGTCAAGTTCCTCCACAGGCGCCCGAACGACTACGCGGGTTCGCCAAGTACATCTTCTTCAAGACCGATGCCCGAACAAGCACCGATTGCGTGGATTACGTCAAGTTCAACTACTTTAACTACAAACGTTGTACGACTACTTCCACGACAAACGTCTCGAGAACGTCTACTTCCTCTACTTGGCATCGAACAAGAACCGTCCCGTTTGCACGCTACAAAGGTATAGCCACCGAGATACGTCCGAGAACGAATGCTTGTGTTGTATGAGAGCACCCCTTTGTCTGCACCGTGTCCGTTTTGACACTCGTTTCCATGCTCCTAACCCGTGGGAACCCGGTTACCGGGAGCACCCCACCGTTCATCACATGACACGCTCCCGTCACTTTCTTTTGCACCGACGTCTCATTGAGTTGTTGGCGTGGCACCCTTTTTGTTCCGCCATGACGACTAAATGCTTCATAATGCTCATGTCAACTTTTAATAAAAATTGCATAAACTTGTTCATGTCATCCACATCATGATAACAACAATTAATATGTTTAAATTGTTGTTGCAATAAATTACTAATGCATATGGGGATTTACCGGATTTGTTGTTTGTTATATTCGGCCCCATTTAAATTGCTTAGTTAGATAGTTTCTTTTATGCTTCACCTCTTGCCATGCTTAATAACATTTAATATTGTTGGGTACATTACCGGGAGAGAACTAAATAACTTGAATGTGGTGTTTCGTCAATATGCAACTCGTTGCATATTGAGCTCCACTTAATTTGTAGGATTGTTTTGTGCATTTGGTCATGCCATGCTTCATTAAACCGGACATGCATCATACTTGGTTGTGCATCATGCCATGTTTATGTGGTGGTTGTTTACCATGATTGTTTTGCTCCTTTCCGGTGTTGCTTCTTCGGGTTGGTTCCGATAACGTCGCGTTGTGAGGACCCGTTCGTCTACATTCGTTTGTCTTCTCCATGGTCTCGTTCTTCTTCCTTGCGGGATTTCAGGCAAGATGATCATACCCTCGAAATCACTACTATCTTTGCTATGCTAGTTTGCTCGCTCTTTTGCTATGCCAATGCTACGATGCCTACCACTTGCTTGTCAGCCACCCAAATTGCCATGTTCAACCTCTAACCCACCATGTCCTAGCAAACCGTTGATTGGCTATGTTACCGCGTTGCTCAGCCCCTCTTATAGCGTTGTTAGTTGCAGGTGAAGATTGAAGTTTGTTCCTTGTTGGAACATGGAGATGCCGTTCCTTGTTGGGACATTTATTTACTTGTTGGGATATCACAATATATCTTACTTAATTAATGCATCTATATACTTGGTAAAGGGTGGAAGGCTCGGCCTTATGCCTAGTGTTTTGTTCCACTCTTGCCGCCCTAGTTTCCGTCATATCGGTGTTATGTTCCCGGATTTTGCGTCCCTTACGCGGTTGGGCTATTATGGGAACCCCTTGACAGTTCGCCTTAAGTAAAGCTTCTCCAGCAATGCCCAACATTGGTTTTACCATTTGCCACCTAGCCTTTTTCCCTTGGGAGTCGCGCTCCTGAGGGTCATCATTATTTTACCCCCCCCCCCCGGGGCCAGTGCTCCTCTGAGTGTTGGTCCAACCTGTCAGCTACCGGTGGCCACCAGGGGCAACTCTGGGTTGGCCTACCCGTACCTTGGACAATCTGAGTGTGCCCTGAGAAAGAGATATGTGCAGCTCCTATCGGGATTTGTCGGCACATTCGGGCGGTGTTGCTGGTTTAGTTTTACCCTGTCGAAATGTCTTGTTGTACCGGGATACCGAGTCTGATCGGAGTGTCTCGGGTGGAGGTCTATTCCTTCGTTGACCGTGAGAGCTTGTGATGGGCTAAGTTGGGACACCCCTGCAGGGATTTGAACTTTCGAAAGTCGTGCCCGCGGTTATGGGCAAATGGGAATTTGTTAACGTCCGGTTGTAGAAAACCCGAGGTTGACCTTAATTAAAATACATCAACTGTGTGTGTAGCCGTGATGGTCTCTTTCCGGCGGAGTCCGGGAAGTGAACACGGTGTTGGAGTTATGCTTGACGTAGGTTGCTATAGGATCACTTCTTGATCATACTTTTATCGACCGTGCTTTGCCTTCTCTTCTCGCTCTCATTTGCGTATGTTAGCCACCATATATGCTTGTCGCTTGCTGCAGCTCCACCTCATTACTCCATCCTTCCTATAAGCTTAAATAGTCTTGATCTCGCGGGTGCGAGATTGCTGAGTCCCCGTGGCTCACAGATACTTCAAAAACCAGTTTGCAGGTGCCTATGTTACCGAGCAGGTGACGCAACCAAGCTCAGGAGGAGCTCGATGAAGATCTTGTCCTTTGTATTGTTTCCGTTCTAGTTGATCAGTAGTGGAGCCCAGTTGGGGTCGATCGGGGACCTTTGTCGCATTTGGGGTTCTTCTTTTATTTCGGTTCCGTAGTCGGGCCTTGTTTGTATCTGATTGAGGTAATGCTTTA
This sequence comes from Triticum dicoccoides, assembly GCF_002162155.2. Classification (NCBI taxonomy): domain Eukaryota; kingdom Viridiplantae; phylum Streptophyta; class Magnoliopsida; order Poales; family Poaceae; genus Triticum; species Triticum dicoccoides. Next base: position 604,278,563 of record NC_041391.1, on the reverse strand, counting down.
TTCATGTAATTGTGTGAAGTGGCGATTGTAAGCCAACTATGTATCTCTTTCCCTTATTATATTACATGGGTTGTGTGAAGATTACCTCACTTGCGACATTGCTTTCAATGCGGTTATGCCTCTAAGTCGTGCTTCGACACGTAGGAGATATAGCCGCATCGAGGGCGTTACAAGTTGGTATCAGAGCCTTCCCCGACCTTAGGAGCCCCACTGATTGATCGTTTTTAGCAGCCGAGTTTGTGTCTAGAAAAAAATGTTTTGAGTCATTTAGGAATTATATATCGGAGAGTTTAGGAATTCTTTTTACTTCCCAGCCTCCTCATCGCTCTGGTAAGGCATCCTGACGTAGAGTTTTGACTCTTCTCTTCTCAAATTTCACTAAAAAAAAATTTAGGATCACGCGGGTATCTTGGAATCGTTCCGATGGTTTTATGATGAGAACATTGTCTTGGTGCCTCCTGTCAGGGGTTTAGTGGAAGTGTCCTGGGGAGTTGAGCTCTGAGGTGTTGTCGTCATAATTTTATCGTTGCAGTTCTGGAATACCTGAGTTTAGTACGCCGACATCGAAAATCTCTTTTATGCAGTTGTTGGTGAGATAACCCCGATAACCCAGTACTGAGGTGAGTACGGGAGTATCGCCATAAGTTGTATAACGGATGATTTTCGAAGGTTGAGGTAGATGATTTCCGAAGGTTTCTTGGTTATGTGTTGAAGGATGGATACAGCTGGATGTAGGATTTGTTAGTTTGGGTGAGATATTATGCTTCCCCTGTATCCCCAACACCTGATTGCATAACCGGAAAATTTCGGGAGTTTCATAGGTGGGAATTCAAGTAGCTCTTAGGATATCTTTTCGACAGATGTATGATATGAAATTGGGGTTCGACGTCTAGTGGTCCGCCTTTCCACGGTCGTTTTTACAGTGGTCTCGTTGTGTCTTAAAGAGTCCTTGGCTATGCCGACTCGGGGACGCTTCGTATGTCATGTGCACTGCCTTGTACATGATGGTGCTGTACGATCGAGCCCGTGTAGGCCCCACCACGAAAACTTCGGACGAAATCTCTATCATATGTTTGTTCCGGCTTATTCTGCAAGCCAGTCCTTTGTTTTTGTTTTGAGTTGTGGTATTCGAGTTGCTTCAATGTCAAGTGTTGATTCCATACCTTTCCGAAATGGTGTTCTCATACTCCGATGTGAATACCAATCCTTCTCGACAATCGAGATTGTCATGTCAATCCTTTTCAACCAGCGTCTTTCTCTTCAAGTGGATCCGATCATTTCAACATTCGCAAGATCACCTCTCAGTTCTCTCAACAGTGTTTGTTTCATCCGTCCCAAATTGTTTTTGTTTTCCCGCCCTTCCACCCCTTTTTCTTCAAGGACTCAGATTTCTTAATCGAGTATCCATTTTATTGATGGGAAGTTTCTCCATTCTTTTCCGTCAATGTTCTTATCCGGTGATTCTCATGAAGATTCTAATGGAGCTTCAAGTTCGTCATTCCTCATTCCTTTCTCTTCTCCGGTGGATTCAAGTCAAGATTTGTCGATTATATCCCCTTTTTCTCGTCTCAAATACCTTCTCTTGACGGTGCTCCTCATATTTATTCATTTCTCGCTATTCTATTGTTCCGGAGTGCTCAAGATATCTCGAAGATTCGTGTTTCCACTCTGCATTCGTTCAAGCTCTTTCGAGATTGGTATCTTATTCAAGTCATTTAATTCAACCGGTGCAACATCTCTTTTAAATCTTTTCAACGGTGTTCTTTTGAGTGGGCCCTAACCCACAGGTCTTTTCCCAGGATCTTACCTGACTCTTCTAATTCTCCCGGAGATGTCCTTAAAATTCTTTTCAAAGTTTGACGTAAGAATGAGTTATCATCAGTCAAATGCCATCTCCTAGATCTTTCACAATTATTTTCATAGTTGGCTCAACCTCTTCGCTTTTGATTCTTCCGGTGTGCCTCAATAATTCTTGGTGGTGTTTCTCGTTGTCATTCTCATCATTTGAAGACCGAAGAAGAGTTTCTCTAATCTTGCTCTATTCTCTTCAAGATTCATGGTGCTAGCTTGTTGCCATCCTCTCATAATTGTTTTCGATTGTGAGAATCTTTTTCACCCATCAGGAGATATTCAAGAGTCTTCTCAGTTTGTCATCCGGAGTCCATCAATTCAGGTTTATTCATTCTCGGCCGTCAGTTATCATTCTCCTATCTTGCCGGTGCATCTATCGAATATCCTCTAATCAGTTCTTGATCTCTTTGTTCTCATGTATCTAGTTTGTCTCAAGCACCTTCGTTCATTTGCTAATTTTTACCGGTGATGCATCCCTACTTCGATCATTTTCAATTCTTACGGTGGTTCTTTCAAGATCTCTCTTCCTTGTTCATCATATCAATTCATTTGTTGTTCCAATCCTACCGGTGGTTCGTTGAAGACCTTCTCAAGTTTACGCCATATCTCTCTTAATCCTTTCTACAAGAATAAGTGGTATGCCAAATCCGTTGCTTGTCATCAATTTAAATTGGTGAAGGATACGCATAACATAATTCTTATTCTGGTTTCATCCAAGTGATTAATCCTTTCCTTCAGAGTTTGTCCAGGAGGAATAAATTCTTGGATGCTTGTTGTTCATCTTTCTTCCGGAGTTCTAAGTTTTCCGCATTATCTCGTTGCGAAGCTCCATCTAAATCATCGCAAGGCTTCACCTTGTGTTTTCAACTTCTCTTTCTTTTTATCATCCTTTTATTACCGGAGTTCTTCATGGAGGCTCTACATGATGGTTCATCAAGGATTTATATTTCTTCTTGAAGTGTTCATCGAGATTCTTTTCTAAGAAACTCAAGCATTCTTCATCTTGCTATCCGGAGTGCAATTTCTTTCTACCGTATCTTTGGAGGTGGTATTATGTCCTTCTTGATAATTCCCCTTCGTTGCTTCGTGATTCACAAGTTTTCAAGAGTGACATATTTAAATCCATCTTTTTCTCTTTGTTCAAGAGATCTTTTCAACCGTCAATCTCTTCATTGGAGTTATCTTGGTATAGATTTCACCTAAAGCCTTCCCTAAGGAATGTTGCTATTTGGTGCTTATTAATGACCCAAGTTATCTCTTTTCCATCTTGATGGAACAAGTTTTCATCTCTTTGTTAATCTCAAGCAAGTAATTGTTCCGTTAGTGGCCGGTTGTCACCTCATAATGTTGAGATGTTTCCATAAGCCCATATCAAGATTATTCTTTTCGTTGTTGGTTTTCAACAACTCCATTCTAGCATTTGTTGTATCTGTGATCTCTCAAGATCTTGTTTCCCTTCGTTCCGGAGTCATTGTGATGTTGCTCTTTTCAACCCATCATCTCGCTTGTCAAAGATCATGTTCTTTTCGTGCTTATCCATTTAACCAGAGTGTCGTGTCCTCTGCTCAAGTTCTTTTCATCTTATCTAGTCTTGTATCACTTTTCAACCGGAGTGCTGTTCGAATTTGGTCTTCCTTGATCCCCTTCCTTAACCGGCGTGTTTTCAATATATATCTTCCCTTCAACCTCAAGGTTTCGCAATGCTCTTTGTCCCTAGTTTCTAACGGAGTGTTTACGACTTTGTTCTCCTTCGTTCTATTCTTTTCTCGAATTAGTTCAACCTCGCAAGGTTCTTTGGTTTCATTCCTTTGTCAAAGGAGCAATTTGTTTTACCTCTTCTCTTTCTCTTCCGTTTTTCCCTCCGGTGCCATTCTAGATCTCGGGACGAGATCCTCTCGTAGTGGTGGAGTGTTGTAGCGCCCCGAGACCGATGTGCCAGGTGTCATGCAGTTATTCGATGTTGTTGCGTTGTCTTTTTCTTGCGTGTTGCATTCATCATTGCATCATGTGCATTGCATCATGTCATCATGCCATCATGTCTTTTCTTTTCTTACTCAACTAAATAAATTTTATGGATCTTCGATCCATTTAAATCGAGGGAAGGATGACTTCTCTTTATAATATATCCTCCCGATATTAGTGGAGCTATTATAAAATAATCCATTCTTTGGAGTCACCATAACACACTTGCAAAAATCCCAATGCCTTTTATTATTTCAATTCTTGGCCTCTAACTTTGCCATATATCCTTTCGTCATTTTCCGGAGCTCCACCTAAATTCTCAACATTTTTTGGACATTTCTAATTCCTATCCCTTGTTCAAACCTTTTCAATTAAATTCAAATGACTTTGAATTTAATTCTTGCAATCATGTCCAATCCTACTTTTCTTTGACCGGGCGCATTTTTGTGAGTCCGGAGAAATTAACCACATGCCCTAATTCTTCTTCCAACCTTCTCTTGTCTTCTTTCCTTTCTTCTAATTCCCTGTTAATGAAAAGAGAGAGGAGGAAGAGAGAAGCCCAGCCGCCACTTGTGTCCAGCTAGGCCCATTTGGCCCAAGGCCTCCCGCAGCCCACTCCCTAACCTAAACCCTAGCCCGACTCCCTTCTTCCTCTCGTTTTTCCCCTCGCGCCGCCAGGAGAGCCCCCGCGCTCGATCCCATCTTCCCCATCTTCTCGATCCCATCTCCCTTTCGATCTCTTCCCTACTCGCTGCCTCTTTTCCCTCGTCCTCCTCCCAACACTTGCACGCAGAGGAGCAGCTTCCCATTCCCCCGAACCCCTTGTCCACTACCTTGGCCTCCGGCCATGGCGCCCGCACCGACCGCCCAGCAGGCCATGCCCCTGGCCGGAGCCACCTTTCCGCGCCTCCTCCTCACCAAGCTCCCCGTCGCCCAGGCGCCCGAGGAGAGGAGCTCCTCGAGCACCTGCGCCTGCAGCCATCGCGCCCGTCGCCGGCGCCACAAGTCCGCGTCGCCGAGCCCCTCGTCCTGCCGGAGTTGCTCCTTCTGCCGCACGCCCACCGAGCTCCATCGCGCCCGACGCCATCGACCTCGAGCTCCAGTGCCCTGCCTTTGTCCGTGCGCCTGTGACGAAGCTCCGGGAGCAGCCATGGCCGTGGATGCCGCCCGCCGCCTCCAGTCTGAAGCTCCGGCGTGCCCAAGCCTCGGAGTCGACCGGATCGACCTCCCCAAACCCCCGTCGCTGGCCTACCCTATTTCTGCTGCGCCGAACGATGACGACCAGCGCCATCCCCCCTGCTTGCACTCCTGCCGCGCCTTCGTTCCGTCTCCTAGCGAAGGAGATGACTAGCAGCACCCAGCCCTGTTGACCGCTGCACGCGCAGGCCCAGTGCACTCACCATGGTCTCCCCTCCTTGTGTGGGCTGCGCCCCTCTCCATGGCCAAGACCGGGACACCGTGAATGTCAAGTTCCTCCACAGGCGCCCGAACGACTACGCGGATTCGCCAAGTACATCTTCTTCAAGACCGATGCCCGAACAAGCACCGATTGCGTGGATTACGTCAAGTTCAACTACTTTAACTACAAACGTTGTACGACTACTTCCACGACAAACGTCTCGAGAACGTCTACTTCCTCTACTTGGCATCGAACAAGAACCGTCCCATTTGCACGCTACAAAGGTATAGCCACCGAGATACGTCCGAGAACGAATGCTTGTGTTGTATGAGACGCACCCCTTTGTCTGCACCGTGTCCGTTTTGACACTCGTTTCCATGCTCCTAACCCGTGGGAACCCGGTTACCGGGAGCACCCCACCGTTCATCACATGACACGCTCCCGTCACTTTCTTTTGCACCGACGTCTCATTGAGTTGTTGGCGTGGCACCCTTTTTGTTCCGCCATGACGACTAAATGCTTCATAATGCTCATGTCAACTTTTAATAAAAATTGCATAAACTTGTTCATGTCATCCACATCATGATAACAACAATTAATATGTTTAAATTGTTGTTGCAATAAATTACTAATGCATATGGGGATTTACCGGATTTGTTGTTTGTTATATCCGGCCCCATTTAAATTGCTTAGTTAGATAGTTTCTTTTATGCTTCACCTCTTGCCATGCTTAATAACATTTAATATTGTTGGGTACATTGCCGGGAGAGAACTAAATAACTTGAATGTGGTGTTTCGTCAATATGCAACTCGTTGCATATTGAGCTCCACTTAATTTGTAGGATTGTTTTGTGCATTTGGTCATGCCATGCTTCATTAAACCGGACATGCATCATACTTGGTTGTGCATCATGCCATGTTTATGTGGTGGTTGTTTACCATGATTGTTTTGCTCCTTTCCGGTGTTGCTTCTTCGGGTTGGTTCCGATAACGTCGCGTTGTGAGGACCCGTTCGTCTACATTCGTTTGTCTTCTCCATGGTCTTGTTCTTCTTCCTTGCGGGATTTCAGGCAAGATGATCATACCCTCGAAATCACTACTATCTTTGCTATGCTAGTTTGCTCGCTCTTTTGCTATGCCAATGCTACGATGCCTACCACTTGCTTGTCAGCCACCCAAATTGCCATGTTCAACCTCTAACCCACCATGTCCTAGCAAACCATTGATTGGCTATGTTACCGCGTTGCTCAGCCCCTCTTATAGCGTTGTTAGTTGCAGGTGAAGATTGAAGTTTGTTCCTTGTTGGAACATGGAGATGCCGTTCCTTGTTGGGACATTTATTTACTTGTTGGGATATCACAATATATCTTACTTAATTAATGCATCTATATACTTGGTAAAGGGTGGAAGGCTCGGCCTTATGCCTGGTGTTTTGTTCCACTCTTGCCGCCCTAGTTTCCGTCATATCGGTGTTATGTTCCCGGATTTTGCGTCCCTTACGCGGTTGGGCTATTATGGGAACCCCTTGACAGTTCGCCTTAAGTAAAGCTTCTCCAGCAATGCCCAACATTGGTTTTACCATTTGCCACCTAGCCTTTTTCCCTTGGGAGTCGC
>NC_041391.1:604261073-604271583 GCF_002162155.2 Triticum dicoccoides | reverse complement strand
CGGGCCAGTGCTCCTCTGAGTGTTGGTCCAACCTGTCAGCTGCCGGTGGCCACCAGGGGCAACTCTGGGTTGGCCTACCCGTACCTTGGACAATCTGAGTGTGCCCTGAGAAAGAGATATGTGCAGCTCCTATCGGGATTTGTCGGCACATTCGGGCGGTGTTGCTGGTTTAGTTTTACCCTGTCGAAATGTCTTGTTGTACCGAGATACCGAGTCTGATCGGAGTGTCTCGGGTGGAGGTCTATTCCTTCGTTGACCGTGAGAGCTTGTGATGGGCTAAGTTGGGACACCCCTGCAGGGATTTGAACTTTCGAAAGTCGTGCCCGCGGTTATGGGCAGATGGGAATTTGTTAACGTCCGGTTGTAGAAAACCCGAGGTTGACCTTAATTAAAATACATCAACCGTGTGTGTAGCCGTGATGGTCTCTTTCCGGCGGAGTCCGGGAAGTGAACACGGTGTTGGAGTTATGCTTGACGTAGGTTGCTATAGGATCACTTCTTGATCATACTTTTATCGACCGTGCTTTGCCTTCTCTTCTCGCTCTTATTTGCGTATGTTAGCCACCATATATGCTTGTCGCTTGCTGCAGCTCCACCTCATTACTCCATCCTTCCTATAAGCTTAAATAGTCTTGATCTCGCGGGTGCGAGATTGCTGAGTCCCCGTGGCTCACAGATACTTCAAAAACCAGTTTGCAGGTGCCTATGTTACCGAGCAGGTGACGCAACCAAGCTCAGGAGGAGCTCGATGAAGATCTTGTCCTTTGTATTGTTTCCGTTCTAGTTGATCAGTAGTGGAGCCCAGTTGGGGTCGATCGGGGACCTTTGTCGCATTTGGGGTTCTTCTTTTATTTCGGTTCCGTAGTCGGGCCTTGTTTGTATCTGATTGAGGTAATGCTTTATTCATGTAATTGTGTGAAGTGACGATTGTAAGCCAACTATGTATCTCTTTCCCTTATTATATTACATGGGTTGTGTGAAGATTACCTCACTTGCGACATTGCTTTCAATGCGGTTATGCCTCTAAGTCGTGCTTCGATACGTAGGAGATATAGCCGCATCGAGGGCGTTACACCAACGCTCTCCAACCTTCGATTTGTTGTTGATATTCCCCCTAGTTCTAGACCTTTATTCCCCGAATTGTCAAGTTTGATTTGTTCCGCGGGACCAGTCCTGGAACGTGAAGGTTCGCATCTCCGCATATTCCACAAACTTCGGTGCCAAGCAAGGCAAGGGTGCCCCGGCCTCCACCCCGAGTATCGGATCCGATTTCAACGCGTGATTTCAACACCTTGCTTATTTTCCACCACCATTTCAGATACTGAGGCAACTCAGGACCATCTCTTTCCCCATGTTCATTTTTGTCACAGCAAAGTGAGCTAGGTAGGCTCTGAAACTCACACCAGACACCTCACCAAACCTGTCCTATGCCCTTGGAAACTTGACGCCATCTCGTTGCACAGCCTCTCTCGTTCATCACAAGACTACAAGGGATAGGACTTTCAGTTTGGTGCAACGAATGCAGGCCAGGACGGCCGTGCGCTACTGACCCTGGCATCGATAATTATTCCCTTTTTCGCGGGGAGTTAGCTACCTGCACGCATTTAGGTGGCCTACCGGGCTGTAAAAAAGATTCTCGTTCGTTGCTTAACCAACTCAGTTGATCATCAATGTCTGCTGTCCACGCGAATCATTGCAAGACATTCCAAACCTCTCGCCCTCGGATAGCCCGGCCGGCTCTCCTCTTTTGTTCCTGTGTTCTTTAATACAGTTATATACATTGCTACAAGAAGCAGTAGTTGGGAGCTGTTAGAAGGACACTCATTTCAGCTACATGTATGTAAAGTTACAGGTGCGAACAAAATATGACATGCATATAATAATGTTTATTTTTTTTATTTCTGCTCTACTATGCTTTTCTCTCATTAGTCCTATTCATACGATATGGTACAGACTACAGAGAACCCAGGTCACTGACAAACCCTCTCTATTCTGCTGATGCTATGCCACAACAATCATGCCACTTAACGCCGATCGCCACATAGGATAACAAACGGCAGCTTCGGTGGCCACGGCGGCCCACCCAATGCCCTGCGGCGGTGGTTCGTCTGCTCATTAGGCGTCCATCTCATTTGAGTTCGTTATATACTAATCTCCCAGCCTAGTCCCATACGGTTTGGCGCCTTCTGCAGCCTATGCTTCCCTCTGCAACGGACCATCTCCCCCTAACCACCCTAACCAAACACGGGCCCGTCCGGTGTCACTCACAAACAGGCAGCAGCTGCCACACGACCACGATCGCCACTAGCCAAGCGCCCACCCTCCCCGTCGCCTTCCAGTTCTGGATACCTGCGGCATGTCGTGAACCTGAAAGAGCCCTGCCGGACCACCCGATCGGTCGCCGCGCCGATCCACCGAAACTCCCCACCACGGGCCGGGCCATATCCGGTGGCCGACACTGCGCGCTGCCGCGGCACCAACCTGCCGCCGACGATAGTGGCAAGAACCTTCGTGCACGAGGCACAAAGCAAAGCAACGGTGATCGACGGTCCGACGGAGACTGCACGCACGCACGAGGCTGCAAAAGGGGCCGATCGTACTGCCACCAAGTTCGTTGAGCAGTGCCCATCGGCACGACCGAAATAAAAACCAATTATCTCGTGTTGGTTCTTCCCTCGGGACGGACGCATGGCATAGTATACGGGCATGGAGCATGTGGGAAGGAGGGAGGGAATTGAATAGGGGTCGGGTAGGGTGGTTGACGGCCAGTGGCGAGCGGCCAGTAGGTGGTGGAGTTCATCTCACTCGCAAGATGGAGAAAGCAGCAGCAACAAAGCAGCGAGAGGCCAAAAAACGAGAGAATATGAATACCCACGCACACGCGATCATGAGCTCGCGCCACTACCACTCGCCTCGCCCTCCAGCTGGTCGACGGCGGCCTCCAGCCCGGGCGATGTGTCGTGTATGTGTAAAGCAACGCCAGCAACGTGGCCGCGGCTACGAGGGCCGTCCGATCGGGGAATCGGGCGGCCGATGTTCGGTACCCTGTGGTTAAGGCAACACAGCTCGGAGACTTCAGAAGGGGAGGGTGTCCAGCTGCTTACAAAACCATTGCCAGAACATGGTGCTGATCATGGCCAATAACTCTTGTGCTGCTACATTTCAGTCTCATCAATCATCTCTCCACAAAGAAAGCATACCAATAATCGAGATGCTCTTGTTGCTGCTGCTGCTGCAATTTCAGATGTTGACACCAGACAGACAGCCTTTGGCAAACCAATGCTTGTCCCAGGTTTCAAATAATTCAACTTCCCTCGCAGAAGAAGGAAAAAAGGATGATTCGGTTGAGCTTAATTTCCTATATTCCTGCTGTTCTCTCCCAAGAATCTAACAGAAATTTAAAGGGCGGCTACATGTATTAGTGGAGTTCTAGTTGGGATTCGTTAGCGTATTAGCAGTATTAATCCCCTGCATTATGAGTCTGTTGGGAGGTCCCTATCCTGTGTAGCTCGCGCTAATCGCTTTCCGATATAAAAGTTGATCTTAACCAACAACAATAATATTGCCCCTTTTGCTTTCTTTCAAGCTGTGCAGGTGTGCCACACATCTGTAAAGATTGGTATTCTGATGCTTCTTCCGCTTATCTCTACAAGTCAAGGAACTGCCATCACCAATTCTGAGCAAAAACACCCGAAAAACAGCAACAACTCTTGTAAACTCTCGTCGACGAAACAGATAAGCAATTATATACTAGAACAAACATACGGAACAGACAACCGCTGAAACTAAATAATCAACAATGCACTAGGCAATTCTGGAAGAACAAGTAGGCAAAACAGAAACAAAAGCAGATTAGGCCTTCTTAGATGATGAACAGACAGGCAATGCTGGATGAAACAAGTAGGCAAAACAGAAGCATCAGTAGGCAAAACTAAAACAGACATAGATAAGGCCATACTGGATGAACAAAGTAGGCAATTCTGGACGAACAAGTAGAAAAACAGCAATAAATTTGGACCTAGCGTATGGAGCTAGTAGGTCAAATAGAAACAGCAATATATGAGGCCATTCTGGTTGAACTGATCAAAGCAAACTAGCCACAGCAAAAATTGACCACTATCGAAAGATGGAAATAACACAGCAATATATGAGGCCATTCTGGTTGAACTGATCAAAGCAAACTAGCCACAGCAAAAACTGGCCATTATCAAAAGATGGAAATAACAAGATATTAAGCCATTCTCGATGGAATTTCTGCATCAATGGAGTGCCAGATGATACAAGAGAGTTTAGCACTGAAGCAAGAATAAGATCCACCCTGTTTTATTGAAATCAAGTCAATCAATATTTATACTGGTTTACTGAACAAACATGTAAATGTAAATGTAAATGAAACAATCCTGAACTAACAGACAAAAAAAGTGAAACCTTTCTTCTATCCAAGAATTGTACACCACCAATAATGTAATTCCAACACCCCCTAGTCACCACCTCCGACTCACAGCATAATGAATCAATCCGAATTGTATCGTGAATGAACAAGAATTTGCTTCCCCTATGCACTGTTCTTCCTCTTCTCGTCGCAGCCGCTGCAATGTACCGCCCCTCCTCCTCTCGCTGTACAGCCGAAGGCGGCAGCCGGCTTGCGACGGCAGCTGCGATGGCAGTGGACATGCATCGCAAGGCAATTGCATTACCACAACCAAATGAAAAAATTATATCGTGTGTCCCATTTCTGTCTACCAAGAAAACACCGCCGCGGGCAACGCCGATGATGACAATGAGGCCCAGGACGGCGCCGATGCTTGCGATGCATCACCGTCGCCAATGTAGAGGTCGTATGATTTCCAAGTATGGTCGAGCGGGCAAGGCCTGCCGGCGTCGAGGCGATCCCATGGCTTGCCCTTGCCTGACCAGTGCATCAGGCTGACAGGGCCCTTGTGGAGAGGGCGGCAGCTACCAAGAATGTTGTCGCCGCCCAAGCCGTGCTGGTTCCACCGATGGTCGACAGCCTCCACCTCGCCGGCGAAGAGGAGCAAGAAAGGGGGCAAGGACCCCAGCTCGTAGATTCGCTTCTCTTTCTGCAACTCCATCCATTGCTCGACACGGTGGCGGTAGTTCCCCGAGCGCCAGCGCCGGAGGTCGATGACCATGACGCCGGTGTTGAAGTAGCAGGGCGCGCGGCGGCGGCCCGCGAAGACGCGCTCGCCGAGGTCCGGGTCGGACCAGAAGGCGTCGGTGAAGTAGCGGGAGAAGTTGGCGTGGCAGTACTCGGGCGCGGCGACGACGGCGGCGGCGGGTAGGCGCGTCTCCCAGAGGCGGCGCACGTCGTCGACGGCGAGCACGTCCGAGTCGAGGTAAATGGCCCGCGGCACGCACTTGGGGAGCAGGTCGGCGAGGTAGTTCCTGGCGTAGTTGAGCGGCGCCTCGAGCGCGGCGCGCACCGAGGCGGAGATGAGCCCCGTGACGGCGTCGGCGCGGAACGGGTAGATCTCGAACCGCAGCGACGGGAAGGAGGCGGCGAGCGCGCTCCGGAGCTCGCCCACCCCGGGCTCGGGGCCGTCCGCGGCGAGGAAGTGGAAGAAGAGCGACTCCGGGCAGGAGGCGTGCTTGAGCAGCGAATAGATGGCGGCCATGGAGCCCCGGAGGTAGTGCGCGTCGAGCGTCATCGCGATGTGGACGAGCCCCGGGTCGCACACCCCCGCGCCGGCCACCGCCGCCGGGCAGCCCTCCCCGTTCCGGTACTCGGGGGCCTCCGCGAACCTCGGCAGCGCCCCCTCCGCCCCCGCCCCCGATGCGGCCAACAACAACAAGAAGGCCGCCAGGACCGCCAGCCCGGCCCGCATCGCCGGCGCGGCCGCGGCCATCGCCCCCGCCGGCGCCGGCTAGGGCTAGGGCTCCCCCTCTTTCTCTCCCTCCCTCCCCCCTCCTCTCTCTCTCGCCCGGTGGGAACGAGGGGGGCCTGGGTCGGGCTCGCTCTTCCTCTCTCTCTCCTCTCTCTCTGGTTGGGTTGGGGAGGGGAGGAGAGGGGAGGGGAACGAAGTGGTCGGCGTCTGTTCCAACCAATCCCTCCTTGGCTCCTCCCGTCGCTCGTTGGTATGGAATGGATCCCCCGAACTCCGATGGTTTGTTTTCCGGGGGGCGATATATATGTGGCGCTACCAATAAAGCCCCGTGTTATATACGCGGGTGGGGCCCCAAGCGCGCTCGGGCTCGGGATGACGCGCTAATCCGCTCCGCGATCGTCATCGCTTGATTAACCCGTGTTTGTTTAGGGTGATAAGTAGCAAACCGGGATCGGAATTGGATCGGTCAATTCTCAAGAAAAGGGAAGGAAATCGGAATGGGATCGTGCCGCATATGAGTACAGTACGCATACTATAGTACGTGTAGGAGTAGAACACAATGCATGTGGCCGCGCCAAGTGGACGCACGTTTTGGATCTGTGTCGATGAGGAAAAGTTTTACTTACTGCTTGTGCAAGGGATTGGCAACTAAAGCTGCACGACGGAATGGAATAATCAATCAACCAAAGTTACCCATCTGTGATCCGCTGGAGGCAGCTAAGATGAGATACTACCAATTATGCTATAATCAAATAACCAGATGGAATATAAGTAATGCATGTTGGGGCATTGTACATTGGTCGATGTGACGATGCTTGTCACGTTACATTTGGAGAGGACAATTTCTCAAAATATCCCACCTCTTCTTAGTACTATCATCTCTTGCAACCAATGCTGCCATCATTTGTGATGATTAAAATTAAATCAATCAATGAAAGGCGCCACAAAAAAAAGGAATGACATTTCAAGCAATTTTTTTAGGGAATGTCACCCTGGCTTACTTTATTGATTTGGTAAAATAGTTGTATCGTTTGCCAAGGCATCAACCAAAAACATGGGGGGTTCATGCGGCCGCCAAGAAGACCCCATATTCGTCTCTGATGACCGCACTCTGGATCCTCTCAACTCATTAGCCAAAAACAATGCATCCACATTTACTTTACCTACCTATACCCGGAATTGGCTTCGACCACTTCCTAACCCTACAAATAACCGGGCCATTCTTCAGCATAAGGGATCTCTCAAAAGTTTAGCAAATGGCCTGGATGGCCATTGCACTTCGTGGGACTAAGCAAGTTTTATTGTGATGCATTTGCTGCCTCCTCATCGACCACAAATACCAACACGTTGTACAGATTCCTTCCTTTAACCCGATTAATATCATGTTTGGCATACTGAACTCAGGAAGACACAACAGATGCTCACGTACAATCGACCAATACCTTTCTTTGGTGGTGGCTTTGGAGATTATTTACGACGGTCCCAACAACCTCCATAGTTCCTCGGCGCGAGCATAGCCGAACAACAAGTGCATAACATCTTTTGGTCCCTATGAGTAAATTGGGCAATGATCAGTTGATTCAACATGCATGTTGGTTAGAATACTGTTAAGAGGTAATATGCCATGTAAAGCCCTCCAATAGATTATCTTAATTTTTCCAATAATTTGCGGCTTCCATATAATTGACCAGACTGGATTAGGAGCTGCAGGTCCCACCAAATGATCAATGTTTCTAAACTGGTGGCTCCACTCAGAATGGTATGCTGATCTTACAGAGAAAACCCCCCAAAGATGAACCATTGCAAGCAAAAAAGTCCTCAAAAAAGTGGTAATTTACGGGAATCTATAGGATGCAATTGACGTCTACTGGGTTAACAATATCTCGTATGAGTTCCTCATCCCATTTCTCTGTTCATGATCAATCACTCGTTAACCTTTGTGATAAGTACCCCATTCCTTGGTGTGATAATTCTCCTTGAAGGGCTTGAAGGTATCCAATGATCCTCCCAAATATTAACCTTTTCACCGGTTCCAATTCTCCAAATGTGACCATGTTTGAAAGTCTGAGTGCTCGCAACGATACTTTGCCATGTAAAGACCCCTTTTTAGGTCTAGCTGATAGAAGATCACCTGAGGGGTAGTATTTAGCTCGGAGGATCCTAGCATATAATGACTCTGGCTCATCCAGGAGCCCCCAAACTTGTTTAGCTAACATGTCCAGATTGAAGGAATGAAGATCACGGAACCCCATTCCACCATCCTTCTTAGGGAAGAATAGTTAGCATCATGCCCACCAATGCATTCTATTATTACTTTCATCATCTCCCCACCGGAGTCTAGCAATTGTGTCTCTTATTTCTTTGCAAATACCCTTGGGGATTTTAAACAATGACATAGCATACACTGGAATTGCCTGAGCCACAACTTCAACAGGATCTCTTTCCCTTCGGTGGATAATTGTCTCTCATTCCATCCATTCGTCTGTGAACACACACTTTCAACAAAATGATTAAAACAGTCACTCCTGTTTGCTCCAACAAAGGCTGGTAACCCAAGGTACTAATCATATAAAGCTTCTGTAACAATATTAAGGCATGCGCAAATATCATTTTTCATGGCATGATCTATATTAGGATTGAAAAAACACACTTGATTTTGCCACACTCACTAACTGGGCAGAATTGTTGTAGTACACATCAAGAGCTTGTTGTAGGGAAGTTGCATTAGTCATATATGCTCGCAAGCATTTGAAAGAATACATTGTTCCAAGAGATAACCCCTTGGCTAGGATAAGAGAAAAAATTCTTTGGTTTCACCTGGAGCGAGAACCACAAAGTGAAATGTACTAGGTTTATGGAGATGGGCTAGGTGTCACCTGGAGCGAAGGCCTCCATGTTTGATGTATGCTGACGAGAGTGGTTCATGCTCTACTTTGAGGTCGGGTTGGCGAGACCCTAGATTCACTCTTCTGTTAGATCGCCTCAGGCCCTTCTCCTAAAGGGCGAGTGGATGACATCAACAAGAGCGACAACCAACAGCGAGGTCGTGTTGGGTTGACCGGTGAAGACTGGAGGTATTGGATCCCTAATATTCCATGCAAATTCGGCAAGCCGGTTATCTCAGCGATGGAGTAATTTCATGTCGTAGAAGTGTGCTTGCAAGTCAGAGTGTCTTGAGACCTCGGTATTATCTCTTATTCATTTAAGATTGTATTTAGTACGTTTGGCATTATTCATTATACTAGATTGATACTTGGATTATT
Source organism: Triticum dicoccoides (assembly GCF_002162155.2). Taxonomy (NCBI): domain Eukaryota; kingdom Viridiplantae; phylum Streptophyta; class Magnoliopsida; order Poales; family Poaceae; genus Triticum; species Triticum dicoccoides. Next base: position 604,262,474 of record NC_041391.1, on the reverse strand, counting down.
GCTTTGTATCCACATTGAGTGATGCGTAATGTTACAACTTAACAACCAATGGAGAAGCGCTATCTCTGTGTGTGTATGTGACGATTTGGCTCCTGGGTCGAGGTGCTCTCACGGATGAACAGTAAAGTAAAAAAAGAGAAATAAAATAAAATAAAATGTTCTTTTGGCATGCAAGATTCTTGAATGCATGATGCTCGTACCAAATTTGGTGGTGTTTGGATGTTGGAGTATCTCTCAGCAAAGAAATCGGGCATGTGGGGAAGTTTGAGAAAACTAATTGTTCGAAGCTCATTTTATCTTCTTGCCACGAGCTCTTTGAACGTCATTTACCCACGAAATTTACACGCACATGACGCGTTCAAGCATCTTGCACGGGAAAATAGGATTTTTTTTTAAATTTAATTACTTTAAAAAAATTATAGTTGTGCGCGGGCTTAGAGATGAATTACTCTCTCTCTCTCTCTCTTCCCTAAAAACAAAGAATTTTATCAGGTCTCCGTGAAGAGACAAAATGGGAAAAAATTATAGCACAACACCCCATGTAAAAAATTAGGTGACCTGAAAAGTATATGTTGTTGTTTTAATAAAGTACTCCCTCCGCGAAGAAATATAAGAGTGTTTAGATAACTAAACTAGTGAGTATTCTGTTTAAAAAAAGTATTCGTGGGTGAATAATCATTTTCATTTAATTACCATTTCTTTGTTCAAGTATTTTTTTTCGAGCAAAGGATCCCGTGCTCCGATTTTCATTTATTTTTTCGACGATGATCCCTCCATCCATACGAGCAACGCTACACGCACGGTTCTTTTTTACGGGATCAACGGACTGGGTTGATTGGAATACTTTGATAGGATAGAATTATGATGAGGGGCCCACCCCCATTGAATATCAAGGGGGGAGGGGAGGATTAGTTTGGAATTAAGAAACAGTATAGCTAAGCGAGCTACGGCTCTCCACGACGATTTGGACCTCGCAGCCATTGGATCGCTCTATTGTATGATGTAGATCGTCCCTAGGTCCTTCAAGCGCTTTCCGCACCGTCTTGCGGGCCGCTGCTCCGCAGAAAGAGCTCCCGTTCCTGTCTGTAATCAGGCCGTGAAACGCCCAGGCCAGGTCGCGCTCAGGTTTCTATCTCAAAGAAGAAGAAGAAACTTTGCCTAGGTTTGTGTTGCCAGCGTTATCCCTTGGATTACTGCTTCCTTCGCATGAGATGCGCCGCTGCCGTCCTCCGTCCCGTCGGCGAGCTCCTGCTGCGCTTCGGCTTCCGTGTATGTGCCCTTCACTCGCGCTGTCCTCTTCCTCTTCAGACCCCTTACTGTTTTCTCTTTTCTCCTTCGATCTCTTGTCTCACGAGACCTCGCTCGCGAACCCTAGCAGCAGCTCCTCCTATCTATACAATC
>NC_041391.1:604248881-604260920 GCF_002162155.2 Triticum dicoccoides | reverse complement strand
GCTTGGATGGAGGAGAATGCTGGAGGCGGGAAGGCGGCGATGGCTATCATGGAAGAAGAGGTGCGAGTGGTCATGGTCAGCGCCACTTCGATGGCCGATGGTGGTTGCCCCTTCCATTGTCCGCCTTCCCTTGTAGCTCAATTATGGAGTTGATCTCCAAAGCGACGGATGCCATCGAGTAAGCATTCTCTACACCTCCCGTTTGCACAGCTTCATGAATTTTGTGGAGTCCAAGAACGAGCTTGATTCAAGTTGTGATATAATCCCTCTCAATTCCAGAGCAATACCGTGAACAATCAGGGTTTACTTGTGATGCTGAATTTTGGAAGAAAAGTGCTACCCCATGCCACCGTACCAATCAAAAGCTGGTAAATCCTACTTTGTTTCTCCTCATGCTTCAAATTATTGGTTGATTGTAAGATTTAATACATAACGTTCATTTGTACAGACATTTCTTTTGGACCCAAAGGCCCTGTTTGGTTTGAGATATAATTGTCTCTACTCTTTTTTTTGAAAGATCCAGCAAAATGCTGGCTTGATTCGATTTAGCAGGAAGCAGTGGAAGAACAACATGATGAAGATCCGAAGATCAAAGAAAAAAGAAAACGACAGCCCTATTAGCTGCCGAGACCATCACAGCCAACACGACTACAAAGCAAAAATGGCCTGTCCTAGGCTAAGCGTCACCGCCGCGTCACTTGACCAACGCCGGTATCCTCCGAAGACAACAACAACTCCAACTAAGACTTTCTTTGTCAACGCACCATCCACCCTTGAAGCAGAGTGCAGGCAGATGGCGGAACTCAGTCGGTCCCAGAAAAAGCTTCGTCTTGGACTTATCAGCGATGGCGTACATTGCGCCTGGAGCTTCACCAAAAACAGCGGCGAGCACCAGAGGAGCGCCCCATAGAACCTCCAAGCAGTGTCTCAAAAACGTGATGCTCCCAACAGAGAAATGACGTCGGAGACGCTGTCATCATGCCGATCCAACCGGACCTAGGCTTTCGCCCGGAGACACTACCAACCAAGCTCAAGGAAGATGCCGACACACCTCGGTGGCACCTCCAAGGAGGAAAATGACACCCTCAGGCGCCATCGGCACCGGCTCTTGTTGTGCAGGACTTTCCTCTGTATCGTCACACACCTCCGCTCAAGCCCTACGGAGCTCGTCCATGTCGTCTCACAGCGCCGCCGTCGCAGCACCTTGTTGTTGAAGCCGTGAAGGCATGGTCCACCTCCCCACGGCGAGCATGCAGAGGCCAGATCGGGCCCCGCATCCCGCATCTACCACGGCTGGAGCCTCCCTGCTCCAGCAAGCGCAGCCCTCCCAGATCCAGCGCGGCCCATCAGTGTCCTCGACGCCCTCCACTCGCCGCCCGGTGAAGTGCCGACGCCGCCCTCCGCGGTGCCCACCTCCGCGCCAGGCCAGGAGCAGCACGGGGCGGAACTCGGGCCCTCGAGGAGGCAGCGCGCCAGATCCGCGCCACTGCCACCGTCGGACCGCTGCCCAGCCCTACGCCGGCCAGATCCGCACCGGCCCTCATCCTCCTTTACCGCGACCCCTCTCGGCGCCCTCTTCCTCCACCTTGCCATCTCCCGGGCGCCGCACCAGATCCGCTCGCATGGACGCGCTGCTCGACGCCACAAGCCGCGAAAACAGCCGCCCATCGCCCGACGAAGCCTCCCCCTGCAGCCAACCGTAGAGCGCCTCCGACCCGAGGAGATTCGCCGTCGGGCCGCGCCCCGCCGCGAAGCCGGCCGGCCCGCGCCGTCCTGGCGCCTCGCGGGGAGGGGAAGGGCCCCGCTGCCGCCGACGTACGCGTGGGCTTTGCCCGGCGCCGTCCCCTGGCGACGGCGAGGGAGGGGGGCTGCGGCGGCGGGCTGGGGTTTTCGCCCGGCCGCTCGCGGGAGTGGACGAGCTAGGTATGTGTAAATGAGTCCTTTGTCTCTACTCTCATATCGCAATTTGTGTGCCTAGCTGTTTTTAACTAAATGTAAGTGTTAGGAAGGATTTACATCAGTCCATGATGTTTTGATCGCTTGCTATTTCCTCCACTAAATTACAGGATTGTCCCATGACTCTAACGAAAGCGCTCTGAATGATGCATTCTCTCAGCATTGCCATCTTACCAAAGCTACTAATATATCTGTTTTAATCCTATTTGGTGGTTTGTGTTTATTAGAGATTGTGCTCTGACTAATGGATGTGTCATTCAACGGAAGTAATATGCCATCATGTGAGTACGAAAACGAAGGAGTTTCTTCAAGTTCTCTTTAGAAAATGAAGCAGCAATAACATTTGAGAAGATGAACGATGCACGTTTGATAGAAACACGCTACTGCAAAAACTTTAGTTGAAGCATGATGGCTGGCATGTAACAATGTCTTCTTACCTCTGCCTCGAATATCTTTACCAGAGCAGGATACAAATATGTAGGTGTAGATTCACTTAAAATTAGAGACTATATATACTGAAGTTAAAATATTAAACCCAGCATTCTTATGTCATATGTGTACTTCCCGCAGCAGCTCATAATCTTCACCCATCATCGATCTTCTAAATGGTTTTCCTTACTGGTTTGCAAACGATTTGTAAAGTCTGTATGCGTAGATATTTGATGATTGTTTAGACCGGCCTCTTCTCTAGGGGTATTCAATATATTTCTTGCCCTGGTATTGAAAATATACTGTAGGCCATGCTACAAATTGAGGAGCTGAATTCAAATATTTATTGACAATTATACATTTCTTTTCCTTATAAAATATTTATATTGTGTTAAGATAGCGGGCGCGGCAACGCGCGCCTTGATGTTCTAGTATGCCCGTAAAACCCAGTAACCAGTCCGTGCGTTTAGAATTTCCGCATCCATACTACCGTGTTTATCAATTCCAAATTGCCTGCACCCTCCATTTATGTGGTGCATTATTTTTTCGAAATTGTTGTGTGTAAGATCTTGTACGACGTGATCTCATTCGTCTGTCCAACTCATCGAACGGCTGCTGAGGTCTGTCGTATATAAATCGTACAAAATCATCGTACGTGCAGCAAGACTCTTATTTTTTTTTGCTGGATCTATCGTGCATCTTTGGTATTCCCTCCGTCCAAAAATATTTGTCATCAAAATGGACAAAAAAAGATGCATCTAAAACTAACATATATCTAGATATATCCCCTTTTATTCATTTTGATGACAAGTATTTCGGGAGGAGTACAAAGTAATTGTGTTTTCGTTTTCACGCCCTGATGTAACTTTTCGGCAGCGTACGACGTTGTTAAGGAGACCCAGTAAAACCGCGTATTTGAAAAACTGCGTTTGCGACGTGACGATCAATACTCATTTCGCCGTCGTAGCAATCAGCGGTTAATTCAGCTGATTTTTTTTAGCGATTAATCAATTAATTAAGCGATTCTTTGCTGAAAATATCCATGGAGACGGGACGTGCTTCGATCGTGGAATCGTTCCACACTGCTCCAAACGCCCGATGGCCCAGCGTCGCTGACTAAGGGCATGTATAATGCATAGCCTCAAGGTGATGCCTCGCATGCCATGTAGGATCGGATATGACGTAAAGTAGGTTCGGATAAGGAAGCAGGATCCTCTTCAGAAGGCGGGTGCTTGAAGAGAAAAACGTGGTCCGGTGACAAAAGCTGAAAAGTTTGGAGTGAAAAGTAGAGATGCATGTATACTAGAGTCTTTATTTTTTATTTTTTAATGAGGCCCACTAATGATAGCTAGCATTGGAGAGGAAAAATGAATGTAGGTGCTTCAAATTACTTTTTATCATGAGACATATGTATCCATATGGCACCATTGTACATGCCCTAACCGCGACACGGGAGCCAAAGACGGCGCACGCTCGTTGGGCCCACGGAACAGTGACCCCACTTTTGGCTGCGTACGTAGTACGTCGCACGTACCAGCTGGAGGGCTTGAACTAAACGTGGCACCATGTGCTCTGGTCGCGTGTCCAACAGTCCATGCCTTCTTTTCTGCGCGCTAGCTAAACGTGCATATTTTAATATAACACGATCGGGAAGTTGCGAGCATTTTTTAGTAGCTGAAGGTTTACCTCAGAAGGAATTGATCGCTAGGTTTTACCTGAGAGATTTGTTTGCTGTTGACGGGTCACTGGTCATAAAATCGAAGAAGTGACTCAAAAGTTACCCCAACTTGAACTAACATATTCCCCCAAAATAACAATATCGTGTACTTCTATATAGCTATAGAGTCTTTTCAGAACTTCACGATAGTAGCAGAGAAACAATCGGCTCGATATGCATATTTGGGGATTAGCAATTTCGTGTTGTCAAGAAAAAGATCAATGGTTCGACAGTGCAGGACAGTCGACAACGTAGCCGAATGCCATGCTCGATTGAATGTGAATGGCAGGACCATAGAACAGCACGTAAACCATCAGGGTCCTAGAGAACACAGTAGAATCCAATGATATCGAGGCCCCATATGTGTTTGGCTCTTCCCTTGGAAGTGTGGCTTCGAAGAAAAGGCTTCCGAGCAGAACGTTCGTAGCTAGCTCTTGCTCGCAAGTGGGAAAGATGGCACTATGATGCTGCGGTGTATGGTCACGGCTCGCGGTCCCTAAACTGACACGCACACACTTGTCGACTAGCATATTTGTAACTAAATTAGGGAGGTACACGATTTTTTAGATCAACTAGGGTTGATTTTTTTTGAACAGAACTAGGGTTGATTAGTAGCTCAATTAGGAGTACGTGACGGCACGGGTTCTTGTCGCGTTTGAAGCAAATGGTTGATCGGTCAGAGGGCGAGATTGATATTGTCTAGCTGTGTTTGTACACGACGGCTGCTACGGGTACGCACGTTTGCTTTTTCTATTCGAGTAGGTGGATCACAGTGGCAATTTGCTGGTGCATGCCTTTAACTAAACTTGTCTTTGTTTTCCATGGCTCCTTCCCCTTCTGTTTCGTGCATAGTTTTGTTATGTACTCGTGGCATTTTCTAGTACGGGCTAAATGGCATACACGTTGGAAAGAAATTGACTCTTGTGCTACGAAATGTTGCCGAAAAGAACTTTTTATGCCTGAGAAATGTTTCTATCTGTTATTACAGGCTAGGAAATTTTGTGTTCCAAGCGAGCACAAATTGTAGTTTAGCTGTCGGGGTAAGCCACGTCGTCTAAGCACGTCCTTTTCACAAAAAGTAACAATTACGTTGGTAAAAGTGGCCGCATGCATCATGTGTCACTGTCACCTCGAGGACGTCGCAGTCTGACCGTCTGCCCTTTCCGTTTACGTATTTCACTCGCAAGCAAGTGGCACCACGTAGCAGCAGCAGCAATAGTAGTTTACTTGAATGCCGTATATATATACGATCGGTTCACCTTTCGCCGTCTTGAAATGTTGCGATCGCTCTTTGCCCATGCGTTGTGCCGTGCGTAGCCACTGTTCAGCCGGTCGACATGCGTGCGGCCGATCAACGACCCCACACGAACAGTAACGTCGCCGATTGCGTGCGCCCGTTTGCGATTTCGACTGATCGACCTTAGCTCATGTTGCTATAAACAAATGCCGGCCCAATTGCTTGGCCGCACGAAGCGATCCTACCTGGTCTTCGGTCTAGAAGAGACGAAAATATAGGATATTGTTCACGGCGTTTTAAACTGTTTTGTTTTGTACAACTCTTTGTTATTTGAGTCAGTAGTGCTGGTGCGCAACAGCTTTCGAGAAGTCTGTGGTGGTGGCCTCTCGCAATTGGGAATCTGGGATGGTCTCCATCACAGGGATAGGAAGATCTTTGACAAAAAATGAAGGTATGATCTTTATCAAAAAAAAAAAGACGAAGGTATGATCACATGAAGAACACATCAACTATCCTCAAAAAAAAAAAAGATCAACTGGACCAGCACGTCCGCCTTACTATCGGGGGCGTACATGGATCGACCAGCGGTTGATTAATTACACCGTGAGAAAGCTTTGGAGACGCTACTGACGGAAGTCTTTGTCCGACTTAGCCGGTTTTTCACTTGTGTTTTGCCACTGCAAAAGCGATCCAGGAAAGTCTGAAATCGGAGCGTCCAGTCAGCTAGCCGGTTCGAGAAATCAGTTGCTGACTTGGTTGACATGCTGAAGGTCATGTCGAAAGCCTTAGCGAGGAAGCAAAACAAAAAGACCGCCGACTAGCAGTTGGCGTAATTGGCAACGATGAAATCACATGGAAAAGGTAGGCTAGCCGAGGCATATGCTCCATGCATCTCAAACCAGAGGATTCCCGGCCGGTTCCTGCACGAAAACGAACTTATCGGCCTGAGGCAGGTTCGAGAATACGGTGAAGGAACTTGGCCGGCATCTGCAACAGGCTATCATGTATATGAGGTGCTCTTGCGTTCCAAAAGAGAACAGTTCCTTTGTTCCCCGGATTAGATTTTTCTCGGAACATATTGCTCCCTCCGATGAACCGAATTAGTTCAAAACTGCGACACTTATTATATATCGCCAGTTTTAACTTCCGAGACGGGGACGGCGCCTGCAAGAATTCAACACGTAGCAAGACGTCCACATTGATCGAAAGCAATGCTCACGTACCCAAAGGGAATACTCCACAATGCAAATCGAACCAGAGCCACACGGAGCAACAGCCAAAGCCGAGTGCGATGAGACGGGCAACCGCCGAACGGAACAGTTCCGCTGGACAATGCACTTATGCACGCGTGCGATGAGACGGGCAACCGCCGGGGCACGGGCAGAGCGTGTCGAAGCCGCGTGCGTCCCGCCTGGATACTGGAGAGGCCGTCCGTCCATCCGCACGCACGCGTCGGGTGCACGTGTGCAGTGCAGGTGAGGCGGCGGCTAGCTAGAAGGTTCTGCCGATCGGCATGGAAAGGAGTCGTCGGTGGGCTCGCGTCATCCCGGAGACCATGAAGATGAAGAGTTGGTCTCGTCTCGTGGCAACCGCGGGAAGCAATTGACCACTTCCAGAGCGAGCGTTCTCTTCTGAAAAGTTTCTGGCGCACGTTGGGATCGCTATCGCGCTGAGTCTAGAGGAAAGTCCTCTAGCGCTTGCGCGCACAGGTCTATATCGCGATCTTTTATTGCGACAAGGTGAGAAAACAATATTTTGGTGTCTCGAGAAAGCAACGACATTTCCCGCTCTTTTTATCAGCGGCGATGACGTTTGTACATGGTTTGGCTTACGTACATAAGAATAGGTATGCTTTTCGATCGACTCCCAAAATATTCTGAAAACTCTCTCTAAAAAAAGGAGAGAATATGCTCTTTGCCGGTTCGGTGCTGCTTGCTTGACCTCGCTCGTCGACCTGCCTAGTTGCCCGTCAGCTGTTGCGAAGTTTCCATCCGTCTCGGAGAAGCCAAATTAATCTCCCGAGACGAGACAAAGATATGGGTACGCATCCTCCAATTCAGAAGCCACGAGTTGGCAACGAGCTGAGCCGCGCTCTTCGCGCGCGTGTCACCTTGACGCACGCCGAGCACCGGAGTCCGGGGGCTGACCTGAGAACGAAATGGCGTTTTGCCAAACGGTAAAAAGTCTCGTCTTTCCCGCGCCTCCGCGCGGCGTACGCAGTCAAGCGGCCCAATACAGCGACGGCCACGTACGTGTATCCATCGACGTACGCATCATGCGTTTCTTTCCCTTTTCTTTACCCTTTTGCTTCTGTGTGCGCCTCACACTTTTTTTTCCGAAACGGAGGCAAAAGATTTGCCTCATCTATTAAATAAAAAGAGGATAGAGTTTGTTACAACGGCACACTTTTACACGGCATGGAAGATTACTCACGCAAAATAATATTTCCTAATTTTTTTGCTCCGGCGGTGATCCAAAGATTTGCCTCGCAGATGATGTTGTTTAGCAAGAATGGTGGTGGAGCACTCTTGTTCCGGAAAACACGCGCATTCCGCTCGTTCCAAATGGTCCATGACACGAGCATGGTTAGAGAGGCCATGGCCTTCCTGTTGGGGACTCCGGCGCCGGCCCTATTTGTCCACCATTCCTTAACCGAACTCTCAAGATGCCACATAGAGGTGTCCATATGATGAAGCCCAAGTTTTGCAATGACCAAGTTCCATAGCCTAATAGTGAAGCGGCATTTGAAGAAAAGATGCGATCCACTTTTTTGCTCTCGCTTGCAGAGGATACAAAGACCACAATTTGGCCATCCACGTTTTTGTAGTCTACCCGCGGTCCAAATTCTGTCTTGAATAGCCAACCAAGCGAAGAATTTAGCCTTTGGTGGCGCCCAAGCTTTCCAAACCATTTGGTCCATGGAAGAGAGAACCAAGCCAAGAAATTGGGCCTTGTAGGCGGAGGCCGCAGTGTAGTGCCCGCTTGTCGTATGCTTCCACACAATAGTATCTTCAGAGGGTGCATCCAGATGCACATCGTTCACAAGTGCCCATAGCGTGAAGAATTGTCGGATGTGCTCAACGGAGACAACCGTGGAGGTGTTGAGCTTGAGGATCCATGCATTATTTTGTAGGGCCTCCCGCACCTTCCAATTCTTCCTTGAGGAGGCTGCACAGACGAGCGGGGCAACATCCTTAGGCTTGCACCCATGGAGCCAGGGAGAATCCCAAAAAGGCGTTTTAGCGCCGTTCCCCATGGTGATGGTCGTGGACGCATAAAAGAAGTCAAGGTCCTCCTCGTTACATGGATTTCCCAAGCCCACCCACAACTTTTGTGGTGCCGTCCATTCGAACCATGGTCATCTCAAGCGCAAGGCCCGCGCGAATTTATCGGTGTTGAGAACCCCTAGGCCGCCATATTCGCACGGGCGGCAAACCATCTCCCAGTTTACCTTGCACTTGGCGCCCGTCGTCTTATCCGATCCCGACCAAAGGAAAGCCCGCTCCAGTTTGTTGATATTGTGAAGAATGCCCGACGGTATGACCAAAGATGTGATGAAATAGACCGCTTGCGAGGTGGCGACAGACTTAACAAGGGTCGTTCGTCCAATGGTGGTGATGTTTTGCCCCTCATATGTCACCAACTTGCCCGCAATTTTGTCCTCAAGAAATTGCAAATCCACCTTCTTAAGCTGCCAGACGGACAATGGAAGACCCAAGTATCTTATGGGGAAGGACGCCCTGTTAGCTGGCAATCCTTGCAGAATGTGCTCCAGGTTAAGGTGATTGCATAGAATGGGCACAACCGAGCTCTTGTGAAAATTGGTGCATAGCCCGGTGACCTCCCCGAATCCGCTCAAAATGGTTGAGAGGTTGTCAATATCTTTTTTGATTGGAGCCATGAAAACAGCCGCATCATCTGCATAGAGTGAAGTTCGCACCATGATCCCTCTCCCACGAATTTTGTGAAGTAGTCCTTTTCGGGTTGCCAGCTCCAGTAGTTGTTGGAGTGTGTCAATTGCAATGACAAAAAGGAGTGGGGATAGGGGGTCCCCCTGCCGAAGGCCCCTACCGTGCTTGATGGGGTTGCCAAGCACCCCATTTAACAGAATCCTAGAAGATGATGTGCAAAGAAGAGCCGCAATCCAATCCCGAAACTTGGGGGGAAACCCCCTCCGCCGCATGAGGTCGAGGATGTATTCCCATCTGACCGAGTCGAAGGCTTTGCGTATATCTAGCTTGAACAGGAGAGATGGAGTCCTGCATTTGTGTAGCCTCCGGGCCAAGTTCCGGACACACATGAAGTTATCGTGGATGCTTCTGCTCTTGATGAATGCACTTTGGGCGTTGGAGACCAAGCTGTTCATGTGCTGGGCGAGACGGATGGAAAGAATTTTTGCGATAATCTTGGCGACGACATGAATGAGACTAATGGGCCTGTAGTCGGCAATCCCCTCCGCGCCCTCTTTCTTGGGCAACAACACTATATTTGCAGAGTTGAGTCAATGGAGACTAGATGTGTGAAGGGAGTCAAACTGGTGTATGACCCTCATCATGTCAAATTTAATGACGTCCCAACACTTCTTAAAAAAAGCTTCAGTGAAGCCGTCCGGCCCGGGCGCCTTGTCACTCGGCATGTCATTGATTGCCTCACATACCTCCTCAACGGTGATGGGTGAGTCGAGGCCGTGCAAGTCATGTACCTCTAAGTTGAGCTCCTCCCAATTTAGATCCTTATTGCATGTGTTCCCTTTTTTCATCACTTCAGAAAAGTGGTCCAGAATGAGCTTCTCCTTAGCGTCATGCTCGGTGATCCACCCTTGGTCATGCTTTAGCCTATGAATGTGATTTTTCCTCCTTCTAGCATTAATCCGGCGATGGAAGAACTTGGTGTTGGCATCACCCTCCTTGAGGTTAGCAATTCTCGCACTTTGTTTTTTTCCGAGCTCTCTCAAGCACGGCCAAGCTAATGACCCTCCTTTTAAGCCTCGCCCTAAGGTCACTCTCCTCGGGGGAGAGATGACGGGTCTCTTGAGCAATGTCGAGGCGTAGGATCACCAATAGGGCGGCATGTAGGTGAACCTTTGCCTTGGAGAAAAGGCCCCTACTCCATTTGGAAAGGCGGAGAGCCACCTTCTTGAGTTTATGGAACATGACTTGATATGGCTCAACATGCTCTAGCGGCTCGATCCAAGCCTTTTTGACCACCTCCAAAAAGTCAGGCATAGCAATCCAAAAAATTTCAAACTTGAAGGTTCTAGGCCTCCGAGGCCCCTTGTCACCGGCGAGGAGAAGCGGGCAGTGATCGGATAGCGAGGACGAGAGGGCGTGAAGGAGATGAGTGCTGAAAGCGGTGTCCCACTCGGCATTGCAGAAAAACGAGTCCAGTTTGCACATAGTCGGATTTTCCCTCTCGTTGCTCCAAGTGAACCTCCTATTTTGCAAGTGAATCTCTTTAAGCTCACAACTTTGCAGTGTCGCTCGGAACCGATTAATTCTACTTCGGTTGACATGTCTTTTGTTTTTGTCTCTTGCACGATAAATTTGGTTGAAATCCCCAGCCGCAAGCCATGGCATATCGTTGGGCGGTTTTTGGCTGATAAGCTCGGCGAAAAAGGCATCTTTGCGAGAAGAGTCCGCGGGGCCGTACACGGTGGTGAGCTTGTATTGCACCTCGGAGTCACGAATACGGACCATGGCGGACAGGCAGAAGGTGGTAGCTGTGATGTTAGACATTTCCACAAGATGATCGTCCCAGAGCAGCAAAATGCCTCCACGAGTGCCGTCCGCCGGCCTTTGCGCAAAATTGCGCAGTCTGTTCCCTCCTAAGAAGGAGGTTGTGAAGATGTCGACATTGTGAAGCTTTGTCTCCTGTAGACACACAATATGGCAAGAAGAAGCAGCAATGGTGGCGCTGACAGTAGCTCGTCTATCCGGACAGTTGAGGCCCCGGACATTCCAACACATAACATTGATAGGTTGCACTAACATGGCAACATGGAGTACACTTCTGAACTTGGCCACATGCCACACACAACCCAGCTACGATTATGCTTGTGCCATGCAACCCAACTACACTTACACGGACCAACACACATGGACCAGGATTTAGCTAACATAGAGAACATTTCCAACCCAAAGACATCAGCTTGCTCAGGTGGAGGCCTGCAGAGCAGCAACGGCATCCTCCATCCTCTCCACGTCCATAGCACCCTCCCCTCCGTGCTGGATGAGGGCGTCCTCCACACCCATTGCTTGCACATCATCTAACTTAAACAAATCTCACATGGCAGAGATCACCTCCAGCGGCAACTGCTCCTTGAAACGCTCAGCAAATGCATCCAGGGCCTTGGCCGTGATGTCTTCTCCGTCCTTGACGATCCCCAGACTGCGAGCAACCAGGATCTCAGCCGCCTTAGCCGCCGGCGCCACCCTTGTTCTGCCAGCAGCTTTGAGCCTCGCACCGGTCCTGTGCAGCGAGAGGCCCGCACTTGTCCGGGCAATGTTCACTCCAGCAAGAGTCTTACGGCGCGCAGTAGGAGGCCTGGGAGGCGTTGATGCAGGAGAGGGCAGCAAGGGCTCTTGCCGGTCTTCAAAGAGCACGGACAAGCCAACCCCAGCTGGCTGCAGATCAGCAACAGCCCTGCGAAGCCGCACCGATGATGGCGTGCGCTGAAGCGGCCCATTGGAGATGAGCGGGG
>NC_041391.1:604232048-604248609 GCF_002162155.2 Triticum dicoccoides | reverse complement strand
GGGCTTCACCGGCGACAGAGGAGGGAGCAGATGCGTTGGTGAGCACAGCTGCAACACCGTCGAGGATGGGACCGCCAGATGTGAAGTCATAGCCCGAGCCTCGTCCCTCCTGGACACTTTGACATCTCATCAGCTGTCCGAGAGCGACGCGGCCATGCCGTTGCTGTCTTCCGAGGTTTTGGGCCATTGCTCGCATACACCTCGTCCCTTGCTCTTTTTTTTTCACTTTCTACTGTCACGGAGTACTCCCTCCTATCTTAAATATATTCCCACCGTTTTAAGATAGTTGACTCAACTTTGTACTAACTTTAATACAAGTTTGAATCATCTATTTTAGAACGGAGGGAATAAGTCTTTGTAGAGATTTTATTAGGTGAACTACCTACGGAGCAAAATAAATGAATCTAAATTTAAAATGTATTTATCTACATTCGTATGTGGTTTATAGTGAAATTTCTACAAAGACTTATGTTTAGTAACAGAGGAAAGTATCTCGAGTGGCCATACGTTTCAGAAAAAGAAAAGATCTCCCTAACCCCGCAAAAAAAAAAAAACTCCCTAGTGACAGACACCTCGCGGTCCGACTTTGAAACGGTCGTTTCACTATTTAGTACGCGGCGAAGATTAAATAGCTTCACCCACCAACGTGCAACGGCTACTTTCGACCGTGCGCGCCTGCATCCGCGGCCGCGGTAGTTTTGGCGGTCAGCTGTGAGAGGTATCCGTATTTCGTATGCATACGCACGCCCGCATGCGGCATGCTCCGTCACTGGTTGACTGACTGAATGTGGTACTAAGTTGATTCGAGATGGCATGTAGCAAAAAGAACAAACAAATATTGCATGCTGTTATTTCCCGCGTAGAAAGAGGGGCTGTGCCTGTCAATGCAATTTTGCAAAGAAAGAAGGACCATGTTGTATTTAATTTTGTCACAGCCATGCCAAGAGCCTACGAAATTCCCTGTGTTGTGGCGTCGGCACCTAGATCAGTCGACATGCAGCACATCAACATGCAGTTGCCACGAGTGACCATGCATGGCAACGTGTGGCTCCGGTGCTGATGACACGCATGTTCGGTTAACACCGCAAACGGAGCACGGGAGCAGGGGGACTGGGAAGCTCGGAACTGGACGCTTCTTCCGGTCTGTGCCTCGGGTCCGCGGTACCTGTCATCCGGCCGACGGGGGCGACGGGGACATGAGGCACCAAAAAAGATATTTTATTTCGAGCATACTGGGCATATTTTTTGAGGCAATGAAAAGGAGCACGCGACGCAGCCGAGTGGAGGCCCAACAATGGTAGCTTTAAAAGACCCTCAGCAGGCTTGCCTTGTCCAGCTGAATGCAGCAACTATTTATCGCCTTAAGCGAGTCGCCACAGAAGTCTTGCTGAAGGTTCGAAGGTTATTGGGCCGGCTTATTCGCGCTCGGATTAAAGTAAAAAGAGAACAGGAAAGGGCAGACATCTTGAATCAATCCCTGGTGACAGGATTGTTTGGCACATTTCTAGCCACCGCGTCTAGGTTTCATTCATGGTAAGTACTTTGGGTCGCCTTACTTGTGGTCATTTTAGCCAGGTTTTTCTTTTTTCTTTTTATTATTTTTTATTTATATTTTCTTCTCATTTTTAATTCTTTTTTGGACTTTGATTCTTTGTTTTTATTTATCATTTCTTTTTTTCTTTGCTTTTCTTTGTTTCTTGTTTTTTGTTTGGTTTTCTTTTTTCTTCTCCATTTTTTCATTCTTCATATTTTGTTTTTCTTTTGTTTTTTCTTATGTTTGTTTTTTCACTATAAATTTTCGTATATGTCAAAATATTTTTTAAATAATTGATCAATATTTTTTTATACACGTTCAACATTCTTCAGATGTTTATTTGACATTTTCCAAATATTTGTTCAACAATTTATTATTTATTCAACATTTTTAAAATACTAGTTCAATTTTTTTCAAATACACGTTCAATATTTTTTAATACATATTCAACATTTTTGAAATACTTGTTCAACATTTTTCATATAATGGTTCAACATTTTATAATACTTATTCAACATTTTGTTAATATTTGTTCAACATTTATAATACTTATTCAACAATTTCAAATAGTTGTTCAACATTTTTCATACTTATTCAACATTTTTCAAATACGTATTTGAAGAGTGTTTTTCATAATATATATAGGACGGCCATATGGGGCACCTAGGTGCCTGGGCACCTTGCCTCTCATCGTCTGATCGTGCTTAGCGGCTGATTTAGAAACCAATATAAATGTATCAATTGCTAGTTAATTTGGAAGGTTTTAATTCATGGACAATCTCATACATGCATGTCATGTGATATAAAGGCAGGGTATTAAGATGTGATAGGAAATAAAAGTTGACATTTACTACTTCCTTATATAGCATTTATTTTTCCCTTGTATAACAGATCAAATTGCATGCATGACGCATGATTTCATTGGATATATATGAACCCTGCGAATGTACATAACTTTGCTAGTAGGTATTACATGCCCGCATTAGATAATTAGGAAACAAAATAAAATATAATAATTTAAAAATAAATTATTGGGTATATACATACCCGCATATGTACATAATTACGTTAGTAGGTATTAGATAGTTAGCAAACAAAAACATGTACAAAATTTCATTACTAGGTATTAGATACTCGTATTAAATAGCTAGAAAACAAAAATAGAATGTAATATTTCAGAAAATAATTTACTGAGTATATACACCCACGTATGTACATAATTTCGTTAGTAAGTTTTATATACCCGTATTAGATAGTTAGGAAACAAAAACATGTACAAAATTTTGATACTAAGTATTAGATACTCATATTATTTTTTAGAAAACAAAGAAAGAATGTAATATTTTAGAAAGTAATTTACTGAGTATATATACCTACGTATGTACATAATTTTGTTAGTAAGTATACTCATATTAGATAGTTAGGAAAAAAATGCATATTAGATACCCGTAGTAGTTCAGAAAATAATAAGCAAACCTTAATACGATTTATTACATGGCAAGTCTTGCATGAGAGAGAGAAAGAGAGAGTATTTAAAAGTGCAAACAAAAGAAAAAAAATAAAGTAAAAAGCAAGGATAGAAAACGGAAAAAAGGAAAAAAAATGGAGACGACAGTCGTGGCCTCCCGCGCGGCTGGGCCGGCCTATATGACCCCACCCCACCCCGATGCGAGGCTTCCCCCTCGTCTCGCGTAAGGCGAGAAAATAGGGACGCCCCAAGCTGAACATATGCTAGGTATTGCTAGGTTGGACCTTGAAGTGCCCTGCATTGTCTTGAAACCCTTGTGCCTCTCGCTACTGGCGACCAATCGCATCCTCTTGCGCGCTTGTTCTTTATATGGGCAAGACCATTTTTGTTCTAGAACCTTCCACGAGCCTGTTTTTTCGTTTCCTTTTTTTCTTTAAATTTTCCCTTCTTCTTTAATGTTTATTTTTTATTATTTTTCTTTTTATCTTTTTGCTTTTCCATTTTTACCTTTTCAATTCGCAGTTTTTTTTAAAGTTCATAGTTTTCTAATAAACAATGAACATTTTTTCAATTCATTAACTTTAATGAAAACCGCGAACAATTCTCAAAATCATGAAAAAATCGAATTGGAGATTTATTTTCTGAAACTCATGAGCATATTTTCAAACTCACAAACACATTTTGAAAGTCATGTTTTTTTACAGTTTATGAACATCTTTTGAATTGTGACACATTTTGAATATGCAATCAGTTTTTGAAATTAGTACACATCTTTGAAACTTATGAATATTTTTTGAGCTTCATGAACATTTTTTTAATTCACAAACATTTTTATTCAAATTCATTAATATTTTTCAAATTGGCGGACATTTTTTTTTGAAATTCATAAACAGTTTTTGAACCTGTAAACGTTTTCTTAATGCAGAACATTTTTTGAATTTGTATGTCTCATTTTGAAATCATAAATATTTTGTGGACTCGTGAACTTTTCTCAATCCATGATTTTTTTTCAATTCAGGAAAATTTAGAATCACCAACTTTCTTTCAAGTTCGCGAACATTTTTTCAATTTCATGACCATCTTTTGAATTCACGATTCTTTTAAAATTATGGATATTTTTAAAATTAGTGACTTTTTTCAAAGTTTAGGAGAATTTTTTGAATTCACTTTTTTTGAATCCGATTGAATTTTTCAAATTCCTGAGTATTATTTGAAATTTGAAATCTTGTTTGAAATCGTGAACATTATGAAGCAAAATGAAACCAGAAAAAATAAAAAGAAAAAAAAACATGGGCAGAACATGCCTGCACATGGAATAACCCAAATCCTACCTGCGAGGCGAGGGGATTTGTTTTTTTGCCGGCCTTTACTTTGGACTTTGACAATATGCCACTAGTTAGATTGTAATAGACAAACTAAGTACACAAAATAGAGGACCATTGTACCCTTGGACCCAAACAGAGCACATCCTTAGAAATTCCTATCCAAAATCACAGCCGCCGCTGTTGTGCCTGTTGCTCCCCCGCCGCCGCTGTACCTGCTGCCCCCCTTGCTGCTCTGTGGCCTTCGCCCTCTCATGCTCCTCCTACTGCCTCACGCTGCCCCACTGCTCCCTGCCCCACCACCTTCGCCCGCTCAAACTCCATGAGCTCCATTATATATCTCCATAAACTCAAAGTTGAAATGCATAAAGTCGTTGAACCCATGATCCAAATTGCATGAAACTTTCTCAGATTAGTCACACATATATGAATGATTTACTATAAATTTTTTGAATTTTTTCTGACAACTTTTAAATTTCGGTCAAAATGTGGTCAAACTAGTTAAGTTCAAAGTTGAAATGCATTTTGCCATTGAACCGATGATCCAATTTGCATGAAACTTTCCCAGATTAGTTGTACATATATGTTTGTATTTTTGAAATTATTTGAAACTTTTTTGATAACTACAAATTTCGGCCAAAATATGGTTAAACTAGTTAAGCTCAAAGCTGAAATGCATTTTGTCGTTGAACCAATGATCCAAATTGCATAAAACTTTTCTAGATTAGTCACACATATATGAATGATTTTCTGTAATTCTTAGAATTTTTTCTGGGTGGTTCAAAAGATAGGTTTAAATTTTGGGCAGCATTTTGGCTCAATTTGGACAACATTTTGCCTGTTAATTATTCACAAAACAGAAAAATTCAAACATATATTTCCAGATGGACATATTCATACACCATGACACAATATCAAGACAATATAGCGAAATAAAGCATTTAACATGGTCATACACCATCTACCATAATCTATTCTTGCTGCCATGTTTTACAACCAAAAGCACAAGGCCATAGTAGCTGCCCTGTTACAACCAAAAGCATAAAGCAATAGTTGCTGCCATGCTGCCATGTTACATCGAAAGTAAAGGATGCTAAGTCTGTCATATTACAACCAAAAGTATAGAGAAGATCAAGCACAACACTAGTACTTCCTTCTCTTCGGGGTCAACTTTCTAGCTTTTGAGCTTGAGGCCATGTCGTATGCTATAATGGTGTCCTCCATGGTAGGGGTAGGTTTCTGCGATGCCTCATCAGCCAATGCCATGGTCAACATCCTTCTTGTCACTGGATTGGGACTTCATTGGAGACTCTGTGGCATAGTGATCATGTGCCTTGTTGGAGTGACAACCACATCAAGTTGTGGTGCTGCATGTGTTGCCTCATTAGCCAACGCCTAAGCCAACATGCTGCATGTATAGAGAAATGTAATAAGTGCTAGTTAAAATAGACTTGCCATAGTATGTGGATGTGTTACCTTCTTGTCAGTGGATTGGGGCTGCCTTGAAGACTTTGGGCATAGTGATCATGTGCCTATTGGGAGTGACAACTTCAGGTTGTTGGGCTGTCTCTTCAGGTTTCGGTGCCGAGGCATCATCATCAGCTGGATATCTTGGTGCTCTATTCTTTCTTTTCCTACACATAAACAAGTTAGTACATAGTAAAACAAGTGATGAAATAAACATTGATCATTTACAAGTACCTTGGCCTTGGTCCATTCAGCGGATAGATGGACTGCTTGTGGCCTAAAATGTGGCATCTTTTGCATCTATTCTTGCTGCCTAGCTGTTTTGGCTCTTTCTTTCTTTTAGGACCACCATCTCCACCTTCCAGTAAGCTCTTGTATATGTTCTTTCTAGACCTTCCAACACCTATTTTCTTGTCTAATGGAGCCTCCATGTCAAATGGAAATTGTACATGTGGCCATTGAGACTTATCTGTCAATGGCTCAACCTCTCCAGCATATGGTGCCCTAAACTTCTACAGAGAGAAATAGTCATGCACATAATCCTCCCATCTGGGGTTCCTTATATCCAGCAAGAAAGCACGTGCATGCTCACAAGGCTTCCTTGTGTGCTGCCACTTCAAACACGTGCACTCACTTTGGTCACTTTTCACAACATGTCGCAAGTTGTATTTACTTGTGTCCCTCACCTCACAACTTGCAACTTCAAGTTTCCCAACTTTCAAATGTTTAAGTCCCCTTGTCCTATTATGAATCTGTTGGATGATGGCTGGAATAATTTTTCCTTTCAGTTTCATTCCAATCTTTCTCCCTTTCTCACGAAGTTTCATGACTAGCTCTCTAAGAGTGTCAACTAGCCCATCAAGTGACAAATCTTTGCAATCTTTAATCCAACCATTGAAAGACTTAGTAAGGTTATTGTTGATGTAATCACATTTAATGGAGGGGTCAAACATGCATCTCATCCATTTTAAGCTATGGTACCTTGAAAGATATTCATGCACATCAGGTGCTTCTGCTAGGATTTTATTCATGTGGTAGTTAAAAACTTGTGGCCTATATGCCCTAGCAGCTAGCCACATTCTGCCAAACACATCTCCCTGGAACTTTTTAGAGAAGTTAGCCATGAGATGCCTAAAACAGTCCCTTTGATCTGCATGAGGGAATATTTTTTGACTGCATTCTCTAAACCTTTACATGCATCTATGCATATAGCTAGATGGGAAACATGACCTACTACCGTGTTGAGTTGTGACATGAACCATGTCCAATTTTCTTCGGTTTCACCACCAATGAATGCAAATGCTATAGGATACATCCAATTATGCCCATCAAATGTTGTACAAGCGGCTAAGTGACCTCTCCATTTACCGGTGAGTACAGTTGAGTCTATACTAAGATATGGTCTACAACTAGCTTTAAAGCCATCGATGCAAGGTTTAAGAGCCATAAATAATCAGTTCAAGCGAACTATACCATCAACCATCTTCATATCCACCTCTACAATGCTGCCTGGGGATCTCTTCTCAACTTCTGCTTTGGAGTTAAACAAATATTGAAACATTTGCCTCATGCTACCATAAATCTCTTTCCGTGCTATATCTTTACCTTTCCACACTGTATGATACTCAATTGTAGTGCCATATGTATCTTGCAAATTCTCCAACAACTCATTGCATCCAATTGTAGGGTTACTTTGTATAATGGGTACAGTTCCTTGTGCTACCCATCCTTGAGATGTCATGCTGCTTTTTATCCTACCGACAGAGGAGCACCTGTGCTTCATAGAAATCTTGGTAACCTGCAAAACAATATGAAGCCCATCTCAACATAGGATAAACATAGAAAAAAACAACAATAACAATGCTTACAAGCTCATCACAACATAGGATAAACATAAAAAACAGCAACAATAACAATGCTTACAAGCCCATCACAACATAGGATAAACATAAAAACAACAACAACAATAACAATGCTATAATAAAAAGGTAGTACGCTTATGCTTTGTCCATCAGTCATCACTCTGGCTGTAATCCTCCATGGACAACCCTTGGCTCTACATTTGCCAAGATACCTTTTCTTATTAGTCTTATATCCCCAAATGTCAATCTCCCTTTTAATTCCATATTGTCTGATAGCCATCCTAAAATATACCATTGAAGGAAACAAAGCACCAAGATACATCTGTGGGTTCTCTTTATCATATGCAATCTCCTCATCTGGTGGCACATTATCATCAACAGGAATGGCAGCCTCAATGAAAAGCTTATGACCCTCCTTGTTGGTCATGTAAACTTCGTCACTAGGTGGAGAAGGTGGCACCTCAGGGATTTTCTCATCATTGATACCAAGACGATCACACATATTCTCTTCAGTTATGGGAATATCGACATTGTTGATACCAAGAAGATCACACATATTGTCTTCTCCAGTTATGGGAGGAGCTATCTCAATCAAGCTCCAGTCTATGAGCGGTTCTTCCCGATTAACCACGTAGGACTCACCTCTCTCACTACTATCAGCCACATCACAAACATTTTGATATTGCATTATGGCTGGGTGGTCAACATCATCCGGTGTAAGCTCCACATCATCAGGAAAAATTCTATGTTGACTACCCACTGTTTGTGCCATCTCGAAAGTTGACAAGTTTGAATTGTCAACAACCACGGAGGAGCTAGCACTGCATTCTACAGATTTGTTAGTTGTCTTTTTGGGAACACATGACTTTTTGGGAGCAGCTAGTTGTTTGGGAGGAGTTGGCTTTTTCAGAGCACACACCTATTTGGGAGCAGCTGACTGTTTTGAAGCATGCGGCTATTTCGAAGCAGCCGACTGTTTGGGAGTTGTCGTGGTACTAAGTCTGACAGTAAGAGTAGGGGGTACGTATGAGGAGGCAAGGCCCTAGCTACGGCGAGGTTCTACACACAAGTTTACGAGTTCAGGCCCCTCTCGAAGGAGGTAAAAGCCCTACGTCTCGGTGCCCTGAGGCGGTCGACTGGAATATGAGTGTGTGTTACAGGGGGTGCGAACCCCTGTGCCAGAGGAGGAGGGTGGCTTATATAGAGTGCACCAGGACCCCAGCCATCCCCGTTACAGGGTTCAATGTACATTAAGACAGGGCGTTACTGGTAACGCCAACTATAAAGAGCTATCAATGATCTTTAAGACTACAGAGTGAACGCCTGACCGTTGCCATCCTGGGTGACTCTAGGTCTTCTACACTCCGAGTGATTTCTTGCATGGTAGAATGACTTCATCTTGGTCGAATGGAATTGGGGTATCCAAGTGAGATAATTGGCCGAGTGGATTGCACTTCATCTGGTGTCTTTTGTTATACTTTGAATGTTCTTGATTCTTGGGTAGTGGATCCCTCGTACTCTTGATCCAGTTGAGGCCGAGGGAGAGTTTGGTCAGCACGACGGCGTGGTGACGGTGATGATGAAGTTACCGGCGCAGGGCTTCGCCAAAGCACTACGATGATATGACCGAGGTGTGTAACTGTGGAGGGGGGCACCACACACGGCTAAAACAATTGTCAACTTGTGTGTTCTAGGGTGCCCCCTGCCCCCGTATATAAAGGAGCAAGGGGGGAGGCCGGCCGGCCCCTGTAGGGTGCACCCCAAGTAGGATTCCTACTAGGAATCCAATTCCTAGTAGGTTTCCAACAAGGGGAAGGAAGGAGAGGGAGAGAGGGATGGCAAGGGGGGTGCCGCCCCCCTTCCTTGTCCTATTCGGACTCAGGGGGAGGGGGCGCGTGGCCTGCCCTGGCCAGCCCCCCCTCTCTCTCAACTAGGGCCCATTGAGGCCCATTAGTTCCCCGGGGGGTTCCGGTAACCCTCCGGCACTCCGCTTACATCCGAAACTTCTCCAGAACACTTCTGGTGTCTGAATATAGTCGTCCAATATATCAATCTTTATGTCTAGACCATTTCGAGACTCCTCGTCATGTCCGTGATCAAATCCGGGACTCCAAACAATCTTAGGTACATCATATCACATAAACTCATAATACCAATCGTCATCGAACGTTAAGCGTGCAGACCCTACGGGTTCGAGAACTATGTAGACATGACCAAGACACGTCCCCAGTTAATAACCAATAGCGGAACCTAGATTCTCATATTGGTTCCTACATATTCTACTAAGATCTTTATCGGTCAAACCGCATAACAACATACGTTGTTCCCTTTGTCATCGGTATGTTACTTTCCCAAGATTCAATCATCGGTATCTCAATACCTAGTTCAATCTCGTTACCGGCAAGTCTCTTTACTCGTTCCGTAATACTTCATCCCGCAACTAACTCATTAGTCACAATGCTTGCAAGGCTTATAAAGATGAGTATTACCGAGAGGGCCCAGAGATACCTCTCCGAAACACAGAGTGACAAATCCAAATCTCGATCTATGCCAACCCAACAAACACCTTCGGAGACACCTGTAGAGAACCTTTATAATCACCCTTTTACATTGTGACGTTGTGTAGCACACAAAGTGTTCCTCTGGTATTCGGGAGTTGCATAATCTCATAGTCTAAGGAACTTGTATAAGTCATGAAGAAAGCAGTAGCAATGAAACTAACACGATCATAATGCTAAGCTAACGGATGGGTCATGTCCATCACATCATTCTCCTAATGATGTGATCCCATTCATCAAATGACAACACATGTCTATGGTTAGGAAACATAACCATCTTTGATTAACGAGCTAGCCAAGTAGAGGCATACTAGGGACTATATGTTTTGTCTATGTATTCACACATATACTAAGTTTCCGGTTAATACAATTCTAGCATGAATAATAAACATTTATCATGAATTAAGGAAATAAATAATAACTTTATTATTGCCTCTAGGGCATATTTCCTTTAGTCTCCCACTTGCACTAGAGTCAATAATCTAGATTACATAGTAATGATTCTAACACCCATGGAGCTTTGGTGCTGATCATGTTTTGCTCGTGAGAGAGGCTTAGTCAACGGGTTTGCAACATTCAGATCCGTGTGTATCTTGCAAATCTCTATGTCCCATTCCGACACTTTTTGACGGATGGAATTGAAGCGTCTCTTGATGTGCTTGGTTCTCTTGTGAAATCTGGATTCCTTTGCCAAGGCAATTGCACCAGTATTGTCACAAAAGATTTTCATTGGACCCGATGCATTAGGTACGACACCTAGATCGGATATGAACTCCTTCATCCAAACTCCTTCATTTGCTGCTTCCGAAGCAGCAATGTACTCCGCTTCACACATAGATTCCACCACGACGCTCTGCTTGGAACTGCACCAACTGACAGCTCCTCCATTCAATAAAAATACGTATCCGGTTTGCGACTTAGAGTCATCCGGATCAGTGTCAAAGCTTGCATCGACGTAACCATTTATGACGAGCTATTTTTCACCTCCATAAACGAGAAACATATCCTTAGTCCTTTTCAGGTATTTTAGGATGTTCTTGACCGCTGTCCAGAGCTCCACTCCGGGATTACTTTGGTACCTCCCTGCTATGCTTATAGCAAGACATACATCAGGTCTGGTACACAGCATTGCATACATGACAGAACCTATGGCTGAAGCATAGGGAATGAGTTTCATTTTCTCTCTATCTTCTGCAGTGGTCGGGCTTTGAGTCTGACTCAACTTCACACCTTGTAACACAGGCAAGAACCCTTTCTTTGACTGATCCATTTTGAACTTCTTCAAAACTTTATCAAGGTATGCGCTTTGTGAAAGTCCAATTAAGCGTCTTGATCTATCTCTATAGATCTTGATGCCCAATATGTAAGCAACTTCTCCAAGGTCTTTCATAGAAAAACTCTTATTTAGGTATCCCTTTATGCGATCCAGAAATACTATATCATTTATAATCAACAATATGTCATCTACATATAAGATCAGAAATGCTACATAGCTCCCACTCACTTTCTTGTAAATACAAGATTCTCCAAAACTCTGTATAAAACCATATGCTTTGATCACACTATCAAAGCGTTTATTCCAACTCCGAGAGGCTTGCACCAGTCCATAAATGGATCACTAGAGCTTGCACACTTTGCTAGCACCCTTTGGATCGACAAAACCTTCTGGTTGCATCATATACAACTCTTCTTCCAGAAATCCATTCAGGAATGCAGTTTTGACATCCATTTTCCAAATTTCATAATCATAAAATGCAGCAATTGCTAACATGATTCGGACATACTTAAGTATTGCTACGGGTGAGGAAGTCTCATTGTAGTCAACTCCTTGAACTTGTCAAAAACCTTTCGCAACAAGTCGAGCTTTGTAAACAGTAAGATTACCGTTTGTGTCGGTCTTCTTCTTAAAGATCCATTTATTTTCTATGGCTTGCCGATCATCGGGCAAGTCCACCAAAGTCCACACTTTGTTCTCATACATGGATCCCATCTCAGATTTCATGGCCTCAAGCCATTTCATGGAATCTGGGCTCATCATCGCTTCCTCATAGTTTGTAGGTTCATCATGGTCTAGTAACATGACTTCCAAAATAGGATTACCGTACTACTGTGGTGCGGATCTTACTCTAGAAGACCTACGAAGTTCGGTAGTAACTTGATCTGAAGCTTCATGATCATCATCATTAGCTTCCTCACTAGTTGGTGTAGGAATCACTGGCACTGATTTCTGTGATGAACTACTTTCCAATAAGGGAGAAGGTATAGTTACCTCATCAAGTTCTACTTCCCTCCCACTCACTTCTTTCGAGAGAAACTCCTTCTCTAGAAAGGATCCATTCTTAGCAACAAAGATTTTGCCTTCGGATCCGTGATAGAAGGTGTACCCAACAGTTTCCTTTGGGTATCCTATGAAGACACACTTCTCCGATTTGGGTTCGAGCTTATCAGGTTGAAGCTTTTTCACATAAGCATCGCAACCCCAAACTTTAAGAAACAACAACTTTGTTTCTTGCCAAACCACAGTTCATAAGGCGTCATCTCAACGGATTTTTATGGTGCCCTATTTAAACTGAATGTAGCCGTCTCTAAAGCATAACCCCAAAATGATAGCGGTAAATCAGTAAGAGATATCATAGACCGCACCATATCTAATAAAGTACGGTTACGACGTTCGAACACACCATTTCGCTGTGGTGTTCCTGGTGGCGTTAATTGTGAAACTATCCCATGTTGTTTCAAATGAAGACCAAACTCGTAACTCAAATATTCTCCTCCACGATCATATCGTAGAAACTTTATTTTCTTGTTACGATGATTTTCCACTTCACTCTGAAATTCTTTGAACTTTTCAAATGTTTCAGACTTATGCTTCATTAAGTAGATATAACCATATCTGCTCAAATCATCTGTGAAGGTGAGAAAATAACGATACCCACCACGAGCATCAATACTCATTGGACCTCACACATCAGTTTGTATTATTTCCAATAAGTTAGTAGCTCGTTCCGGAGTTTTAGTGATCTTGCCCATAAGGCACGATTCGCAAGCACCAAGTGATTCATAATCAAGTGATTCCAAAAGTCCATCAGTATGGAGTTTCTTCATGCGCTTTACACCGATATGACCCAAATGGCAGTGCCACAAATAAGTTGCACTATCATTATTAAACTATAATCTTTTGGCTTCAACACTATGAATATGTGTATCACTACTATCGAGGTTCAACAAAAATAGACCACTCAGCAGGGGTGCATGACCATAAAAGATATTACTCATATAAATAGAACAACCATTATTCTCTGATTTAAATGAATAACCATCTCACATCAAAAAAGATCCATATATAATATTCATGCTCAACGCTGGCACCAAATAACAATTATTCAGGTCTAAAACTAATCCCGATGGTAGATGTAGGGGTAGTGTGCCGACCGCGATCACATCGACTTTGGAACCATTTCCCACACGCATCGTCATCTTGTCCTTAGCCAATCTTCGCTTAATCCATAGCCCCTGTTTGAGTTGCAAATATGAGCAACAAAACCAGTATCAAATACCCAGGCGCTACTGCGAGCATTAGTTAAGTACACATCAATAACATGTATATCAAATATACCTTTCACTTTGCCATCCTTCTTATCCGCCAAATACTTGGGGCAGTTCCGCTTCCAGTGACCAGTCCCTTTGCAGTAGAAGCACTCAGTTTCAGGCTTAGGTCCAGACTTGGGTTTCTTCTCTTGAGCAGCAACTTTTTTGCTGTTCTTCTTGAAGTTCCCTTTCTTCCCTTTGCCCTTTTTCTTGAAACTAGTGGTTTTATTGACCATCAACACTTGATGCTCCTTTTTGATTTCTACCTCTGCGGCCTTTAGCATCGCGAAGATCTCGGGAATAGTTTTGTTCATCCCTTGCATATTATAGTTCATCATGAAGCCTTTATAGCTTGGTCGTAGTGATTGAAGAACTCTGTCAATGACACAATCAACTGGAAGATCAACTCCCAGCCGAGTCAAGTGATTATGATACCCAGACATTTTGAGTATGTGTTCACTGACAGAACTATTCTCCTCCATTTTGCAGCTGTAGAACTTGTTGGAGACTTCATATCTCTCAACTCGGGCATTTGCTTGAAATATTAACTTCAACTCGTGGAACATCTCATATGCTCCATGACGTTCAAAACGTCTTTGAAGTCCCGACTCTAAGCCATAAAGCATGGCACACTGAACTATCGAGTAGTCATCAGCTTTACTCTGCCAGACGTTCTTAACGTCATCAGTAGCATCTGCATCAGACCTGGCACCTAGCGGTGCTTCCAGGACGTAATTCTTCTATGCAGCAATGAGGATAATCCTCAAGTTACGGACCCAGTCCGTGTAGTTGCTGCCATCATCTTTCAACTTAGCTTTCTCTAGGAATGCATTAAAATTCAAAGGAATGGTAGCACGGGCCATTGATCTGCAACAACATAGACATGCAAAATACTATCAGGTACTAAGTTCATGATAAATTAAAGTTCAATTAATCATATTACTTAAGAACTCCCACTTAGATAGACATGCCTCTAATCATCTAAGTGATCACGTGATCCAAATCAACTAAACCATGTCCGATCATCACATGAGATGGAGTAGTTTTCAATGGTGAACATCACTATGTTGATCATATCAACTATATGATTCACGCTCAACCTTTCGGTGTCAGTGTTCCGAGGCCATATCTGCATATGCTAGGCTCGTCAAGTTTAACGCGAGTATTCTGCGTGTGCAAAACTGGCTTGCACCTGTTGTATGTGAACGTAGAGCTTATCACACCCGATCATCATGTGGTGTCTCGGCACGACAAACTGTAGCAATGGTGCATACTCAGGGAGACCACTTGTACCTTGAAATTTAGTAAGGGATCATCTTATAATGCTACTGACGTTCTAAGCAAAATAAGATGCATAAAGGATAAACATCACATGCAATCATAATATGTGACATGATATGGCCATCATCATCTTGTGCTCATGATCTCCATCACCGAAGCATCGTCATGATCTCCAACGTCACCAGCGCGACACCTTGATCTCCATCATAGCATCGTTGTCGTCTCGCCACCTATTGTTAGTACGACTATCGCTACCGCTTAGTGATAAAGTAAAACAATTACATGGCAATTGCATTGCATACAATAAAGAGACAACCATATGGCTCCTGCCAATTGCCGATAACTTTGTTACAAAACATGATCATCTCATACAACAATTTATATCACATCATGCTTGACCATATCACATCATAGCAAGCGCTGCAAAAACAAGTTAGACGTCCTCTACTTTGTTGTTGCAAGTTTTACGTGGCTGCTACGAGCTTCTAGCAAGAACGGTTCTTACCTACGCATCAAAACCACAACGATTTTTTGTCAAGTTTGCAGTTTTAACCTTCAACAAGGACCGGGCATAGCCACACTCGATTCAACTAAAGTTGGAGAAACAGACACTCACCAGCCACCTATGTGCAAAGCAAGTCGGTAGAACCAGTCTCGCGTAAGCGTACACGTAATGTCGGTCTGAGCTGCTTCATCCAATAATACCGCCGAATCAAAGTATGACATGCTGGTAAGCAGTATGACCATTATCACCCACAACTATTTTGTGTTCTACTCGTGCATATAATATCTACGCATAGACCTGGCTCTGATACCACTGTTGGGAACGCGGTAATTTCAAAATTTTCCTACGATCACGCAAGATCTATCTAGGTGATGCATAGCAACGAGAGGGGAGAGTGTGTCTACGTACCCTCGTAGACCAAAAGCGGAAGCGTTTAGTTAACGCGGTTGATGTAATCGAACGTCTTTGTGATCCAACTGATCCAAGCACCGAAAGTACAACACCTTCGCGTTCAGCACACGTTCAGCTCGATGACGTCCCTCGTACTCTTGATCCAGTTGAGGCTGAGGGAGAGTTTCATCAGCATGACAGCGTGGTGACGGTGATGATGAAGTTACCGGTGCAAGGCTTCGCCTAAGCACTACGACGATATGACCAAGGTGTGTAACTGTGGAGGGGGCACCACACGCGGCTAAAACAATTGTCAACTTGTGTGTTCTAGGGTGCCCCTACCCCCATATATAAAGGAGCAAGGGGGAGGCCGGCCGACCCCTGTAGGGCGCGCCCCAAGTAGGATTCCTACTAGGAATCCTATTCCTAGTAGGTTTCCAACAAGGGGAAGGGAGGGGGAAGGAAGGAGAGGGAGAGAGGGAAGGCAAGGGGGGCGCTACCACCCCTCCTTGTCCTATTCGGACTCAGGGGGAGGGGGCGCGCGGCCTGCCCTGCCGGCCCCTCTCTCTCTCAACTAGGGCCCATC
>NC_041391.1:604214287-604231762 GCF_002162155.2 Triticum dicoccoides | reverse complement strand
GATTACATCCGAAACACTTCCTGTGTCCGAATATAGTCGTCCAATATATCAATCTTTATGTCTCGACCATTTCGAGACTCCTCATCATGCCCGTGATCAAATGCAGGACTCCGAACAATCTTCCGTATATCATATCACATAAACTCATAATACTAATCGTCATCAAACATTAAGCGTGCGGACCCTACGGGTTCGAGAACTATGTAGACATGACCGAGACACGTCTCCAGTCAATAACCAATAGCGGAACCTGGATTCTCATATTGGTTCCTACATATTCTATGAAGATCTTTATCGGTCAAACCGCATAACAACATACGTTGTTCCCTTTGTCATCGGTATTTATTTGCCCGAGATTCAATCGTCGGTATCTCAATACCTAGTTCAATCTCGTTACCGGCAAGTCTCTTTACTCGTTCTATAATATTTCATCCCGCAACTAACTCATTAGTCACAATGCTTGCAAGGCTTATAGTGATGAGTATTACCGAGAGGGCCTAGAGATACCTCTCCGAAACACGGAGTGATAAATCCTAATCTCAATCTATGCCAACCCAACAAACACCTTCGGAGACACCTATAGAGCACCTTTATAATCACCCTTTTACATTGTGATGTTTGGTAGCACACAAAGTGTTCCTCTGGTATTCGGGAGTTGCATAATCTCATAGTCTGAGGAACTTGTATAAGTCATGAAGAAAGCAGTAGCAATGAAACTAACACGATCATAATGCTAAGCTAACAGATGGATCATGTCCATCACATCATTCTCCTAATGATGTGATCCCGTTCATCAAATGAAAACACATGTCTATGGTTAGGAAACATAACCATCTTTGATTAACGAGCTAGTCAAGTAGAGGCATACTAGGGACTATATGTTTTGTCTATGTATTCACACATGTACTAAGTTTCCGGTTAATACAATTCTAGCATGAATAATAAACATTTATCATGAATTAAGGAAATAAATAATAACTTTATTATTGCCTCTAGGGCATATTTCCTTCATTGACAGGATTACCTGGGCCCACGAGTCAGCCACTCGGATGCAGGCCCATAAAAGGCGTCGAGGCCGATGTGTTTACACAGTGCGCCTTATTCCCCTTCTTCTTCCTCTGCTTTCCCACCGCCTCCTTCTCCACTATTGATGCCACCGCCCCGCCTGCGTGTAGTCCGTCGCAATGGTTAAGGACAAGACGGCGGCCCTGGAGCGCGCGAAGAAGGCGATGGCGATGGGGAAGGGCAAGAAGATGAGTCGGGGGGTCATCGTTGAGGTCTGGATTGCCGCCTGGTTGGATCCAGGGGGACTGGATTTGGCCCATGATTCGGAAAGAAGATTTGGAGGATCTGGCTGGAGTGTGCTTGATTACTGACGGGTCTTGGAGGTTGCCGGGGAACGAGATCGAGCCTCAGCCGCAGGAGGGTGAGTGTGTCCTCCTCGCAACTCATGTCGACCGTTGTTTCACTCTGCCGCCACATCCTTTTTTCTGGGGTTTCCTGAACTTTTTTGGTGCCCAACTTCATCATTTCTCTCCCAACACTATCACATATCTTGTTGCGTATGTATCTCTATGTGAAAACTTCTTGGGTTGTCGACCGCATTGGGGTTTATTCAAACACATCTTTACCTGCCATTCCCAAACTGTGAAGAAGGCAAATCCGACTGACGAAAGGACACA
The DNA here is from genome assembly GCF_002162155.2 of Triticum dicoccoides. Classification (NCBI taxonomy): domain Eukaryota; kingdom Viridiplantae; phylum Streptophyta; class Magnoliopsida; order Poales; family Poaceae; genus Triticum; species Triticum dicoccoides. The sequence continues at coordinate 604,230,080 of NC_041391.1, read as the reverse complement.
CATGATCCAAATGTGTGGGGGTTTAGGGATTCAGATGAGGGTTAAGAGCACTTTTCCTCCTATGACTCTTCTCGAGTAGGTCAGGGGGTGGCAGTCGACCTGGTTCTACTGCCAGGATGTTCGGACCCCTGGTCAGTCGACTGGTCTTCCTCCCTTCACCATGGATCGAGTCCGCCAACCCTCTTCATTGACCATGACTTCAGCAGAGGAAGTAGAAGTGTCCATGCTAGTCCACCAGGTAGTTCAATTGGTCCGTGACGGTCTAACTGGCATGGATTTGTTGGAGATGTTTCTCAGTCGACGCATCTAGCCCCTCCAAGCTCGCGATCATACAATGTGGATGTACTCGGGCACCAATGACATCGCTCGGGTCCACCTAGAGGAGGTCGCCGTGAGATGGTCGCACAGTAGCTACAAAGCATCACTAGAAACAAGATAACCCCAGGGGGTCTAGAAGAGTTGTACCATTCGAAGCTGAAAATGAGCTTGACAAGGTCTGATCTTTGTTACCGAGTGTCTTTTCATTCTGATTTGCAACTATCCTTGAATCTGATTGATGCTTGTTTAACTTCTTACCTTGCAGATTTATACTGAGATGTACTCGATGCCAAACGGGGAGTAAGTCCAGGAGGGAACGGAGAGCGCAGATGAGAGTGCCGACTGGCAATCCCCCGACGACGATGAGGAGGACAATGGTGACTGGGATGATAGTGAAGAGGTTGACTCACCACCTCACACAAAACACTGATCCAAACAGCCTCAAGACCCTACAGGTGGGCGTAACAAGGTAGCTCCTCCAAGCACACAAGTGCAAAAACACACGCGGACTTCGTCTCCGGAACCGTCTGAAAAGGTCGCCAAGCAGCCCAAGGTCGCCCCCTCAAAGCCTTGGAAGGCCTTGCCCCAGATCAAGATGGACGTTCCCGTCGCTTCTGCGTAAGTGTTTTGTTATTCTCTATGTTATCGTCGACTCATTCTCCTGCTTGACCGAGTGGGTTCTGAATCTTTCAGTGTTGCGGCTTCTGGGACCTCCATGGACATTGACAGGGATCAAGACGATAAGGAAACTAAAGACGGGGCCACTTCCAAAGTGGGTATAATTCTACAATCTTGTGCTTATTTTGTCGGTTGAACTGTCGGTCGACCGAACTCTTATGGTCGAGTCTTGTGCAACACCACAAGATGTCATTGAACTTCCAGACAACGACGAAGAAGTGCCCCAGAAGACCATGGGAAGAAAGTGCAAGATTTCGAGCAAGAGAGCGCCTGCCAGCAAGGTACCTCAGTTGACATAAGCACCGGGAACAGTGATCCAGCAATCGGGAGATCCAATTCGGTCTTCTATTCTTTTGTTGATCCTTTGTCGACTGACCGTCCTTCTGCATCGATAACTCAAGTCCTTGCTCCGTCTGTGCAACTCCATGCCCCAGATCCTTTGACTGCTCTGACTGTTCCATCAACTCTGCTCTTTGTTGCCCATCATGTCCCAGAGGACCCGGGGCGCTGCTAAGGAAGCTATACTCCAAGCAGGCTTTATGATGGAGCAGATGAAGGTGGTGCACGAGGCTAGCAAGGCTGCCTACGATGCTAGCTCTTCTCTGCAGATCAATGTCAAGGTTAGTTGATTTCCGATTGATCTTTTAGCTTGATCTTTTCTCTATTAAGATATGGTATTTGGAAACTGCTGCTTTATTATCCGTAAGATGTCCGTGGATGAGCGTTTTGAAACCTTTTATGTGCATCTATCATGAGTCTGCACTTTATACCCATTCACCTACTAGGTGCTTTAACTTTTGCTGAATAGTTCTTCCACTTGAGCCGACCAGGTCGTGTCGAGTGTATCTTTGAATCAGTGGGAGCACACAGAGTGCACCCACTAGGTGTAGTCCCCGAGACCGCCATCGAATGTTTGATTCGGCGGGGGTGTTTATCAAATATCTCTTTATAGTTCTTCCACTCGGTCGGGACAGACCCTACCGACTGGGATCCATACCAGTGGGGGAACGCCGAGTGCACCCACTGGGTGTAGTCCCCAAGACCGCGGTCGATTGCGAGCAGTCGGCAGGGGTATGGGAATTAATGTTGCCATTTTTTTATATTACTCATGCTGGGCAGACCATGCCGAGTGGGAAATCAGTCCAGTGGGGGCACGCCAAGTGCACCCACTGGGTGTAGTTCCCGAGACTACTATTGAATGTTTTGATTCGGCAGTAGTCTTAGAACACTTTTTGCTGCGATTGACCTTTGTTTCTGTCGACTGACGTGTCTTATTTGTTGACTGTAGAAATCTTGTGAGCTTGGGGCCCAGTTTGCTGAATTGGAGAAGAAGCAGGTCAGTCTCAACCTCGATCTGGAGCTGGCCAAGAAGAATCTTCAAAAGGCCAAGGATGAAGCAGCTGCTATGGGAGGTAATAACTCGTTTGTCAGATATCGGGTTCTGGCAAAACCCTTAAGGTTCGAACTCTGGGGTGCGCACAAAGATCTTCTCCCTACCGATTCACGCCCCAAAACCTCGTCGCGATTCTAAGCTAGCACGATGAACAACACAAGGGACACGAGGTTTATACTGGTTCAGGCCACCGTTGTGGTGTAATACCCTAATCCAGTGTGTGGTGTGGTGGATTGCATCTGGGGATGATGATGAACAGTACAGAGGAAGAACATCCTCACGAGGGGTGTTCTTGAGCTGGTGCGATGTTCTACCAGGGAAGGATTCAGTGCTCTCTACTGTGGTGGCTATCTCTATTTATAGAGGCCCTGGTCCTCTTCCCAAATATTGAGCGGGAAGGGAGCCAACAACGACCACTTTGAAGGGGGACATCTAGTACAAGCTATCCTGACTAAAGGTGGTCTTTGACTGCCAAAGGCAGTGGTGATGACGCCGTCTTGGGCTCCACGGTGATCCCCGTCCTGCTGCTCTGCTGGTCTTGGTCTCGTTGCACCGATATGGAAACCTTTGCCTGATGCCTCGGTACTTAGCACCTGCGCTTGCCCCCTTTGCACCAAAGAGGAAACAAGGACACTGTGCTGGCTGGCGCCCGCCTGGTCTTGATCGTCATGCTTGCGTCATGAGCACCTCGCGAGGTACTCCTTGCCTTGATCTCTCCACCTCCTCGTGAGCCTGCCTGGTGAGGCCGCCCCTGAGGAAGCCTTGTGTCGTCCGCCCCGTGAGGCTTGGCCCCTTGCGAGGGTCTTGAACTTGGGTTGATGAAGACGGGCTGTACTGGGCCACTGCTCGAGCCACGCCGCAGGCCGCAAGCAGGCAAGTCTGGGGACCCCTGTTCCCAGGACGCCGACAATAGCCCCCGGGCCCAAGGCGCGCTCGGACTTGGCTTAGCAGCAAAGCCAAAGGGCAAGTGTGGGGCACTGCGGGCCCTAACAGCCTGCGGTCTTGATCGCCACGTGGCGGTTGATTGGACGTGGGCATCTCCGCTTCCCCATGCTGGCTCGGCAACTGCCCGATTTGACGAGTCCTTGCTGCATGCAAAAAGAGTCATCATTACCTGCGATCGTGGAGGCCGGTGGTTGGCCTCCCTCGGGCTATAAATGTGGAGGGGCGGAAGCCCCAGTTGTCCATCTCTTCTTGCTCCGCCTGCTTCTTCTTCTTCCTCGCTCCAACCGCCTGCAGCGTCTCATGGCGCCTGTGAAGAGGTTCTCGGCCGTGGAAAAGGGGAAGGCTCGCTGGGAAGGGCCTGGCTCTTATCCGCCCAAGAACGGCCGTAGTCGTCCCCGTAAGCATCCCACGACTCCTGTCGCGGCTCCTCGTGGTTGCGGTGGTGGCCCTTCACTCGGTGATGGCCGCCCATGTCGGGGCAACCCAGTTGGTGGAGGAAGGCGTGTTGTGGCTACGCGGCCTCCCTGGCCGCGCTTTCATTCGGCGGAGGTGCTGCCAGAGTTTGTTGTGTGGTCGAACAACCCGGCCAGCAACTGGCTCCAGCTCCCTTGCTTCTTTACTCGTGAACTGCCGGCTGCTGGCCCTGGCGGGCTCTGGCTGCAGGCGGACGGCTGCTGCAGCAGGGCCTCCTGGGTTGCGGTGGAGATCTCCCTTGCCGGGAACGTGGCCCTGGTCCGCGGCTGGCAGACATTTGCCCGTGCGCGTGGCCTGGGCCGGTGGTGCACCCTCCACTTCAGGTCCGATGGCGACGTGACCCTCTACGTGAGGGTCTTTAGAGAAGATGGTCGCCGTGTTGGATGCTGCCCTGAAGATGATGACGGCGATGAGGTGCTTGGCCTTGGCGACGGCCGCGACGAGGGTGAAGGCGAACCCGCTCCTGATGGCGTTCGCAGCTCGCCGAGCTTCAGCGACTCCTCCTCCGGTGACAGCTCCTCCAGCGGTGGCCGCGATCAGCCTCCATGTCGCCACGCCCGCTTCGAGGGCGGTAGTGGGTCGTCCCGTCGCCGCACCCCGGTGAAGAACGAGGCGGAGTCTGATTGAGCTCGGGGAGATGGCGCGGATCCCTCCTCGCGAGCTGTCGCAGAGCACGCGCCGTTTTTTTCTCCTTTTCCTACATCGAGAGAGAGAGAGAGAGAGAGAAGTATGGAGCCTCGTGGGGGCATGCACCAGACTATGATCCCTAATTATCATGCCATTTTTATCGTCCCTGTGCTATGTTATGGTGTGGCGGTTATGTGCTTGCGCGTAGGAACAACTTAGCTCGGGATGTTTGCCGTAGTTATCGCCTCGCGAAGTACCTGCTCGAGGCCTCGCCGGGCATCTTATGGTCTGCAAAGATCAGTTGGGAGAATAGTTTCCGAACCTCAGTCGCGAGGGTGGCTAGCTTAGGCCCGTCGCTTTGTTTTGCGATGCCCGTGGGGCACGGACTGGGAGGGGTGCTCCCGCTGTGAACTTGAGTGAGGGAGCCTCGCGAAAACCAGGCAAGAGAAGGCTCACGAGGGCGCCCACGCAGCCCCCTCACGAGGCTTGAGAGAGAGAGAGAGAGAGCGAGCCGGGAAAAAACCAAAGACAGAGAACAGGGGCAGAGGACGGCAAACAACACTAGAAGCAACTCCAATAAAGGTTCAAACAAGGGAGAACAAGCCAACTGCGGAAAGCAAATGAAAAACCACAGCCGGCACCTAGCCTAGTCTTCGACGTATTCTCACCAGCGCGGAGCTAAGTGCTGCCACTGGGTGTGGGCGGGAGCCCGCAAGGCCCAAGGGCGGCACTCTGGAGAGTCCGAGGCGTGTACAACCCCAACTCATAATTATGTGAGAGTGTCACGGGCGGCGAGCTTCACAGGCACTGGGCCTTCTTCATAGGCACCGGGCCTTTCTTGGGGCAGCGAGCTTCATAGGCACCGGGCCTTCTTTACAGGCACTGAGCCTTTCTTCATAGGCACGAGGCCTTCTTCACAGGCACCGGGCCTTACTTCAAGGGTAGAACCTCCGGAGGTGCTGAATGTTCCAAGCGTTTGGAATGGGCACCCCTTCCTGGGTCTCCAGGCGCGCGGCGCCAGGTCTGGAAACATAAACAACCTTGAACGGGCCCTCCCACATGGGCGAGAGCTTGTGCAGCCCTTCCCTGGAGAGCACCCGCCTGAGCACGAGGTCACCTACCTCAAGAGTCCTGGGGTGGATGTTGCGGCAATGATACCGCCGCAGCGCCTGTGTAACACCCCGGATGTAACTTTCCATATTTGTATCTCCAACTCTTGCCATTTTCGGCGATGTGATATGATATTCCCTCCGTGGTTGGGTTTTGTCTTTTGTTTTTCATTTTATTCATGTCATGCATCTCATATCATGTCATCATGTGCATCTCATTTGCATACGTGTTCGTCTCATGCATCCGAGCATTTTCCCCGTTGTCCGTTTCACAATCCGACACTCCCACGTGCACCGACGCACCCCTCTTGTCCCTTTTCGTGTGCAGGTGTTGAACATTCTCGGAATGGACCGAGCCTTGCCAAGTGGCCCTGGTATAGCACCGGTAGACCACCTGTCAAGTTTCACGTCATTTGGAGCTCGTTTGATACTCCAACGGTTAACCGCACTCCCGCAAAGGCCTCTTTTAAGTTGCAGTCCAACACCCCTGCAAAACAGCCCAATAACCCATCTAAGTCACTCCCATGCTCTCCGTCGTCGGATCACGATCGTGTGGGCGAAAACCGCACCCCATTTGGAGTCTCCTAGCTCCCTCTACCTATAAATATGTGCACTCCCCCGAATTTCCGGATCCCCAAACCCTAGCCCGCTCCTCCGCCACCGCCGGACACGTCCGCCGCCGCGCCCCCGCCGAATCAGACGGCGACACGTGGCCTCCGCCGCGCCCCCGTGCCGCCGGCCCGCGAGGCCCGTGCGGGGCCCCCGCGGCCCGTTCGCCGCCCCGCCGCCGAGTCCCTCCGCCTCGCCGACCGCTCGCCGCGCCGCCGCGGTCCGCCGCCGACGCCCCGCGCCCGGGCCCGCGCGCGTCGTCCGCGCCGCCGCCCGGCCCCGCCTCCGGCCGCCCCGGCCTCGTCCCCTCCTCCTCAGGCCGCCCCGGCCGCCTCCGACTCTGGCGACCTCGAACTCCGGCCAGATCCGATTTGGAAATCGCTACGGTTGACCCCGAAAACGTCTAAGTCATTTTTTCTGTGATTATTTTGTTGCATTTTCATCGCATCACATCTTCGCACCCGTGCCTCCGTTTTGGACGTGCAGCACACCAAATTGTTCGTCCAGAAGAGTGCATCATTTCGTTCCATTGCATCATTTACATTTGAGCTCACCTTGATGCCCGAAATGCTATTGGAAGAGGGCTTCATAATGTTAGTTTCAGAATCTTATCAGCACGAGCTCTTTTGTCATTTTTGCCATGATTGATGTGTGCATCCTATGGACTTGGTCCCTAAATGTGTTTTGAACTAGGCTATGTATTTTTTACAAAGGTGCTTACCATGTAATTTTGTGATCAATGTGGTGACTAGCACAAGCATGCAAACTAGGCTTCGTGATAATGCTGATTTTAGTCCTTGTTCTGCTGTAATTTTGATGCCATGTAAACATGTTGCTACAGAAAGATCCATGCATAATTTGAGATACTTCAGTAAGGGTATTTTGAAAACATTGTTTAGCTCTATCCATCCATGGTCCTGGTTGCAATTATGGAGTAGTCTAGCATGTCATTTTTGTGCTCTACTTTTGCTTCAAAATGTTTCCTGGCAGATTGTTTACCTGTTATTCAATTTGGCCGAGATTGATGTAGTTGGTCCGGATATGCTATGACGTTGTTTCTTACCATGTATAGCTTCTATGACATGTCTTCTTGATGGATGTATGCTTATTTTATTATGAGGAGCTCTGTAGTGAGTGCATCGAGCTCACGAAGGTGCCTTCGTAATTATTTCAATGCCATGTTTTGTTTGCTGAAATCTGTTAACGAAACTTGCTATGTTTACGTGGGTGCCATCATATTTTCTGATCCTTTTTGGCTTATGTCAGTAAGGGACTTTTGATCTATGCTTTGAGTAGATTCATGCCATACCTTGCTTTGCTATTATAAGTTCCCGTAGCATGTTGATAACCTACTCTGAACATTGCTTCGTGATGTTATTTATGCCATGTCCAACCTGATATTTTTATGCACTTTCTCCATGCTTGTTTGAACCTGTTATGATGTGATTTAGCCGTAGCTCAGTGTTCCTCTTTTGCAAAGCATCTCCTGTAGATGATCTCCATATGCTTTGTTTTCATGTTGGGGTGCTGTAGCATAGTTTATTGTTGCATGCTAAGTAGCATCGTGCTGTTAATCGCAGCTTTGTGCCATACTTGTCTTGCTTGCCATTTGCATACCGTGCATCCGAATCCGGTGATCTTTATATCGATTTCAATCGAAATCATCTCATCTTTCCAGCGGCATACTTGGTTTGCCAAGTTGATGCCTTGTTCATCATATTTCTTTCTGAAGCACGCATATGCATTGCATATCACATCTCGCATATCATGACATGTATTGCATCATGTTGTTTGTGCATTGCACCGTGATTTATTGTGGTTCCTTGCTTGTGTTCTTGCTTTGACGAGTACGTGCACGAGGAACCTGTTGAGTACGCTAACGAGGATCCAGCCTTCGACAACTCTGAGAACCTTGCAGGCAAGATGATCATACCTTCGAAATCATTTCTATCTTTGCTTGCTAGTATTCGCTCTTTTGCTATGTTAGCCCTGCCTGCCATTGTTTACCATGGCTACCTATTGCCATGACAAACCTCTAACCAACCTGTCCTAGCAACCATTGATTGGCTATGTCACCGCTTTTGCTCAGCCCCTCTTATAGCGTTGTTAGTTGCAGGTGAAGATGAAGTTTGTTCCTGGTCGGAACACGGATATTTTGGGATATCACAATATCTCCTGTTTAAGTTAATGCACCTTATATACTTGGTAAAGGGTGGAAGGCTTGGCCTTATGCCCGGTGACTTGTTCCACTCTTGCCGCCTTAGTCTCCGTGATACCGGTGTTATGTTCCTTAATTTTGCGTTCCTTACACGGTTGGGTGATTTATGGGACCCCCTTAACAGTTCGCTTTGAATAAAACTCCTCCAGCAAGGCCCAAACTTGGTTTTACCATTTGCCACCTAAGCCTTTTTCCCTTGAGTTTTCGCGAGCCCAAGGGTTATCTTTATTACCCCCCGGGCCAGTGCTCCTCTAAGTGTTGGTCCAAACTAGAGCCCTTTGCAGCGCCACCTCGGGGAAACTTGAGGGCTGGTTTTAGTTGTACGGATTGCTCATCCGTTTGTGCCCTGAGAACGAGATATGTGCAGCTCCTATCGGGATTTGTCGACACAGTCGGGTGGTCTTGCTGGTCTTGTTTTACCATTGTCGAAATGTTTTGCGAACCGGGATTGCGAGACTGATCGGGTCTTCTCGGGAGAAGGTCTATTCCTTCTTGACCGTGAGAGCTTGTGATGGGCTGAGTTGGGACACCCCTGCAGGGTATATGATCTTTCGGAAGCCGTGCCCGCGGTTATGAGGCAGATGGGAATTTGTTAATGTCCGGTTGTAGATAACTTGACACTTGACCTCTTTAAAATACATCAACTGTGTGTGTAGCCATGATGGTCTCTTCTCGGCGGAGTCCGGGAAGTGAACACGGTTTGTGTTACGCTTGACGTAAGTAGTTTCTCAGGATCACTTCTTGATCATTTCTAGTTTCTCGACCGATGCGTCGCTTCTCTTCTCGCTCTCACTTGCGTATGTTAGCCACCATATATGCTTAGTGCTTGCTGCAGCTCCACCATTTTACCCCTTACCTACCTATGAGCTTAAATAGTCTTGATCTCGCAGGTGTGAGATTGCTGAGTCCTCGTGACTCACAGATTCTACCAACAGATGCAGGTGCCGAGGATACTGGCGCAGATGGCGCAACTGAGCTGAAGTGGGAATTTGATGAGGCCCTTGGTTGTTATTATGTATCGTTTCCAGATGATCAGTAGAGGTGCCCAGTCGGGACGATCGGGGATCTTGCATTTGGGGTTGTCTTCTTTTCATTTGAAGTTGACCGTAGCCGGTCTATGAGTGTATTTGATTGATGTATGATCTTAATTTATATATTGTGTGAAGTGGCGATTGTAAGCCAACTCTCTTTATCCCATTCTTGTTCATTACATGGGATTGTGTGAAGATGACCCTTCTTGCGACTAAACCACCATGCGGTTATGCCTCTAAGTCGTGCTTCGACATGTGGGAGATATAGCCGCATCGTGGGTGTTACAAGTTGGTATCAGAGCCATCCCCGACTTTGGAGCCCCCTGCTTGATTGTTTGCTGGCGATGTTGAGTCTAGAACAAAAATGTTTTGAGTCTTAGGATTATATATATCGGAGAGTAGGATTCTTTTTACTCCTCAGTCCCTTCATCGCTCTGGTGAGGTCTCCTGACATAGATGTTTTGACTATCCTCTTCTCAATTTTTCACTAATTTTTTTTAGGATCACGCGGTATCTTGGAATCGTTCCGATGGTTCTGTGACGAGAACATTGTTCTTGGTGCCTCCTGACATTTAGGGGTTGTGGCAGTGTCCCGGGGAGTTGAGCTCTGAGGTGTTGTCGTCACAATTTTATCATTGCAGTTCTGGAATACCTGAGATTTGCCGACATCGAAAATCTCTTTTATGCAGTTGTTGGTGAGATAACCCCGATAACCCAGTACTGGGGCGAGCTCGGGAGTATTGCCATAACTAGTATAACGGATGCTTTTTGAAGGTTGAGGTACACGATTTCCGAAGGTTTCTTGGTTATGTGTTGACGGATGGATACAGCTGGATGTAGGGATTGTTAGTTTGGGTGAGATATTGTGCTTCCCCTGTATCCCCAACACCAGATTGCATAACCAGAAAGTTTCGGGAGTTTATAGGTGGGATTCAAGTAGCTCTAGCATTTCTTCCCGCAGATATTTGGTTTGTGATTGGGTAATCCTTACCACTTATTTGTTCCAGTTGTACCTTGTTTATTTCATTCTTCAATATCTATTCAAGTGGCTTCTCACCTTTAATGGACGTGTGATGTTTACTTTGGAATTCATTCGTTCATCTTTGTTCGAATGTTTATTGTGAAGACTATATGTTGCTATTTCTATCCGTTGATTCAACTTGTCTATCTGTCTATCAAGATGCTAACGGATACCCTCTTCAGGATGGCTCCGCCGACGCGTCAGAATCCGGATCGCAATGATGGGAGTCAGGCGAACCCTCCGCCTCCACCTCCGCCTCCGGAGGCTTGGCAAGCTTTGATGGCAGCCTCTAACGCCCATGCTCAGATGATGATCCAGCTCATGCAAGAGCGCAACCAAGGCCAAGGCAACCAAGGGAATCAAGGTCAAGGGCAGTTCAATCATCAGCCTCAGTTTCCAACCCTCAACCAATTCCTTGCAAATCAGTCGAAGTCTTTCAGCTACTGTGCCGAGGCCACAGACGCCGATGATTGGCTCGTGGATATCAACAAGCATTTTGAATGCAGCAATGTCAGGCCTGAGGACTATGTCAAGTTCGCTTCTTTTCAGCTCAAGGATCAGGCAGCTGATTGGTTCCAGCAATACAAGGATTCCAGAGGTGGTCGAGTGATTACTTGGACTGATTTCTGTCGGGACTTTAAAGCTCACCATATTCCTACCAGTGTTGTTGAGAGCAAGCGTGAGGAGTTCCGCAATCTCAAGCAAGGCAACATGTCAGTGTACGAATACAACAAGCAGTTTCAGAAACTTGCTCGCTTTGCTAAGCAAGATGTTCCAGATGAGAAGAGTATGATCTATCAGTTCAGAGGTGGCCTTAGAGAGGATCTGCAGTTAGCTCTCGTTCTTATTGAGCCTACTCAGTTTGATCAATTCTACAATGTGGCACTCAAGCAAGAAGGTGCTCAGCTCAAGTGTGAGGCTTCCAAGAAAAGAATCAGAGATGCAGTGCAATCTTCTTCTTCCTCACAAGTGGCAGCTAAGCAGCAAAAGTTTTATCTTCCTCCTCCTCCGTTTCGTCAGCCTTACCAACAGAAGAACTCAGGTGCTCGTGGATCTTCCCACCCACCCAACCCAAGCTATCAGAACAAGTCTCAGTCTCAAGCTCCAAGGTCAAGTGCTCCTTATCACCGTCCGCTCTCAGAAGTGACTTGCAACAAGTGCCAGCAAAAAGGCCACTACGCGAACAAATGCTTGAATCAAAGGCGCCTTCCTCCTCCTCCTCCTATGAGATCTTCAAGCAATGCAGTGGTCAAGCATAATCCAAAGCATGCAAAGGTCAACATGTTGAATGCAGCTCAGGCAGAGGATTCTTCAGATGTGATCATCGGTAATCTTCCTGTTAATGATATTCCTGCAAAAGTCTTATTTGATACTGGTGCATCGCATTCTTTCATTTCAAGACCTTTTGTGGCTATGCATGATTTGGTTACTCAAGTATTGCCGAGCCCTTTGTCGATTGTTTCCCCAGCTCGACAAATGACTTCTCGAGCTTTCGTTCCAAATGTCGGTATCAAGATGGGCGACTATAAATTTCTGTCTTCTCCAGTTGTTCTTAGCGATTCTAATATTGATCTAATTCTTGGGATGGACTGGCTTTCTAAGCACAAGGCTCAGCTTGATTGTGCTGCCAGGCAAATTCAATTGACACACCCTTCTGAGGATGTTATCATCTATGCTGCTCGCGATGAAACCATTCGGTTGTTTTCTCTCAATGAGAAGGGCGAATTGGATGCTATTTCTCAAATTCCAGTCGTTTGTGAGTACCAAGATGTCTTTCCAGAAGAGCTTCCGGGTATGCCTCCTCATTGGCCAGTCGAGTTCGTTATTGATCTTGAGCCTGGAACAGAACCTGTTTGCAAGCGTCCATACAAGCTTGGACCCAAGGAGTTGAAGGAATTGAAGAAGCAGCTCGATGAACAAGAGCGTCTGGGTTTGATCAGACTAAGTTCTTCCCCATGGGGTTGTGGAGTTCTTTTTGTCCAGAAGAAGGATGGCACGGACCGACTTTGTGTCGATTACCGTCCATTGAACAAGAAGACAATCAAGAACAAGTATCCACTTCCCAACATCAATGAGCTTTTCGAGCAACTCAAAGGGGCTAAAGTTTTCTCCAAGCTTGACCTTCGTATGGGTTATCATCAGATTCGCATTCGTGAAGAAGATATCCCCAAGACAGCATTCAGAACAAGCTATGGTTCTTATGAATATACTGTCATGTCTTTCGGCCTTGTCAATGCTCCTCCAACGTTCTCTCGCATGATGAACTTTATCTTCAACCCCTACACCGATGAATTTGTTCTGGTGTATCTCGATGATATTTTGGTCTTCTCCAAGAATAAGAAGGATCATGCCAAACATTTGCGATTGGTGCTCGACAAGCTCAGAGAGCATCAATTCTATGCGAAGTTTTCCAAATGTGAGTTCTGGCTTGATGAAGTTCTTTATATTGGTCATATCATCTCCGCCAAGGGGATTGCTGTTAATCCGGCGAAGGTTTCTGCAGTTGTGAATTGGGAACCTCCTCAGAATGTCAAGCAGCTCCGCAGTTTTCTCGGTCTTGCAAGCTATTGCCGAAGATTCGTTGAGAACTTCTCTAAGATTGCAAAGCCTCTTTCCAACCTCCTCCAGAAGCATGTCAAGTATGTCTGGATGCCTGAGTGTGACGTCGCTTTCAACACCCTCAAAGAGAAGCTAGTCACAGCTCCTGTCTTGACTCCTCCTGATGAATCCAAACCATTCGAAGTATTCTGTGATGCTTCCCTTCAAGGTCTCGGTGCTGTGTTGATGCAAGAGAATAAAGTTGTGGCCTATACCTCTCGTCAGTTGAGGCCCAACGAAAAGAACTACCCCACTCATGATCTTGAGTTGGCGGAAGTTGTCCATGCTTTGATAACATGGAGACATCTCTTATTGGGAAGGCAAGTGGACATTTTCACCGATCACAAGAGCCTCAAGTATATCTTCACTCAACCCAACCTTAACCGCAGGCAAACTCGATGGGTCAAAATGATTCAGGAGTACAATCCGAGTATCGAATATACTCCTGGCAAGGCGAATGTGATTGCAGATGCTTTGAGCAGAAAGGCTTATTGCAACAGTCTAATTCTCAAGCCGTTTCAACCGGATCTTTGTGAGGCCTTTCGCAAGCTGAATATTCAAGTTGTTCCTCAAGGCTTTCTTGCCAACCTCATAGTCTCTCCTACTTTGGAAGATCAAATTCGTGAGGCACAACTCCTAGATACCATGGTGAAGAAGGTGAAACGTGGTATTGACAAGGGCATTCCCAAGTACAAGTGCTATCGCTTGGATGACAAAGATACTCTTTTCTTCGAGGATCGAATTGTGGTTCCAAAAGGTGATCTGAGAAAGGTCATTATGAATGAGGCACACAATTCCCTCCTATCCATTCATCCTGGAAGTACAAAGATGTACCATGACCTCAAGCAGTCATATTGGTGGACTCGAATGAAGCGAGAGATTGCTCAATTCGTGAATAAATGTGATGTCTGCAGAAGAGTGAAAGCAGAACACCAACGACCAGCTGGTCTCCTCCAACCTCTTGCTATTCCGGAATGGAAGTTTGACCATATCGAGATGGACTTCGTGACTGGTTTTCCTAAATCCAAGCGTGGAAATGATGCTATCTTCGTTGTCATTGACAAGCTTACCAAAGTGGCTCATTTTCTTCCTATCAAAGAATCTATCACAGCAGCTCAGCTGGCAGAGCTATACACCTCCAGAATTGTCTCCTTGCACGACATTCCACAATTGATATCTTCAGATCATGGAAGCATTTTCACTTCTAAGTTCTGGGACTCCTTCCAGACGGCCATGGGCACCAACATTCGTTTCAGCACAGCTTTCCATCCTCAAACAAGTGGCCAAGTCGAGCGAGTCAATCAAATCCTTGAAGATATGCTCAGGGCTTGTGTCATCTCTTTCGGCATGAAGTGGGAAGATTGTCTTCCATATGCCGAGTTCTCCTACAACAACAGCTTCCAAGCGAGTTCGAGCAAGGCCCCATTCGAAATTCTCTATGGAAGAAAGCGCCGTACTCCTCTTAACTGGTCTGAGACAGGTGAACGCCAACTTCTTGGCAACGACTTGATCACAGAAGCCGAAGAAATGTGCAAAGTCATTCGTGAGAACCTCAAAGCCGCGCATTCGCGACAAAAGAGTTACTATGATAGCAAGCACCGTGACTTGGCTTTTGAAATTGGAGACCATGTCTACCTCCGCGTCTCTCCAATGAAAGGCACTCGTCGCTTCGGTATCAAAGGGAAGCTTGCCCCTAGATACGTGGGTCCTTTCAAGATCATTGGCAAAAGAGGCGACCTCGCCTATCAACTCGAGCTTCCATCCAACTTTGCAAACGTGCACGATGTGTTTCACGTGTCACAGCTTCGCAAGTGCTTCAAGACTCCTGAGTGCACTATCAACTTCGAAGAGATCGACCTCCAAGAAGATCTCTCTTATCATGAGCACCCTGTTGCTATTCTTGAAGAAACCGAGCGCAAGACTCGCAACAAGTCAATCAAATTCCTGAAAGTGAAGTGGTCACACCATTCCGACCGAGAAGCCACCTGGGAGCGCGAGGATCACCTCCGTTCCGAATATCCGGAGTTCTTTTAGTCCTAGATCTCGGGACGAGATCCTCTTGTAGTGGTGGAGTGTTGTAACACCCCGGATGTAACTTTCCATATTTGTATCTCCAACTCTTGCCATTTTCGGCGATGTGATATGATATTCCCTCCGTGGTTGGGTGTTGTCTTTTGTTTTTCATTTTATTCATGTCATGCATCTCATATCATGTCATCATGTGCATCTCATTTGCATACGTGTTCGTCTCATGCATCCGAGCATTTTCCCCGTTGTCCGTTTCACAATCCGACACTCCCACGTGCACCGGCGCACCCCTCTTGTCCCTTTTCGTGTGCGGGTGTTGAACGTTCTCGGAATGGACCGAGCCTTGCCAAGTGGCCCTGGTATAGCACCGGTAGACCACCTGTCAAGTTTCAGGTCATTTGGAGCTCGTTTGATACTCCAACGGTTAACCGCACTCCCGCAAAGGCCTCTTTTAAGTTTCAGCCCAACACCCCTCCAAAACAGCCCAATAACCCATCTAAGTCACTCCCATGCTCTCTGTCGTCGGATCACAATCGTGTGGGCGAAAACCGCACCCCATTTGGAGTCACCTAGCTCCCTCTACCTATAAATATGTGCACTCCCCCGAATTTCCGGATCCCCAAACCCTAGCCCGCTCCTCCGCCACCGCCGGACACGTCCGGGCGAGCTGGACACGTCCGCCGCCGCGCCCCCGGCGAATCAGACGGCGACACGTGGCCTCCGCCGCGCCCCCGCGCCGCCGGC
>NC_041391.1:604203275-604213678 GCF_002162155.2 Triticum dicoccoides | reverse complement strand
CGTCGTCCGCGCCGCCGCCCGGCCCCGCCTCCGGCCGCCCCGGCCTCGTCCCCTCCTCCTCAGGCCACCCCGGCCGCCTCCGACTCCGGCGACCTCGAACTCCGACCAGATCCGATCTGGAAATCGCTACGGTTGACCCCGAAAACGTCTAAGTCATTTTTTCTGTGATTGTTTTGTTGCATCTTCATCGCATCACATCTTCGCACCCGTGGCTCCGTTTTGGACGTGCAGCATACCAAATTGTTCGCCTCAAAGAGTACACCATTTCGTTCCATTGCATCATTTACATTTGAGCTCATCTTGATGCCCGAAATGCTGTTGGAAGAGGGCTTCATAATGTTAGTTTCAGAATCTTATCAGCACGAGCTCTTTTGTCATTTTTGCCATGATTGATGTGTGCATCCTATGGACTTGGTCCCTAAATGTGTTTTGAACTAGGCTATGTTTTCTTTACAGAGGTGATTACCATGTAATTTTGTGATCAATGTGGTGACTAGCACAAGCATGCAAACTAGGCTTTGTGATAATGCTGATTTTAGTCCCTGTTCTGCTGTAATTTTGATGCCATGTAAACATGTTGCTACAGAAAGATCCATGCATAATTTGAGATACTTCAGTAAGGGTGTTTTGAAAACATTGTTTAGCTCTATCCATCCGTGGTCCTGGTTGCAATTATGGAGTAGTCTAGCATGTCATTTTTGTGCTCTACTTTTGCTTCAAAATGTTTCCTGGCAGATTGTTTACCTGTTATTCAATTTGGCCGAGATTGATGTAGTTGGTCCGGATATGCTATGATGTTGTTTCTTGCCATGTATAGCTTCTATGACATGTCTTCTTGATGGATTTATGCTTTTTTTATTATGAGGAGCTCTGTAGTGAGTGCATCGAGCTCACGAAGGTGCCTTCGTAATTATTTCAATGCCATGTTTTGTTTGCTGAAATCTGTTAACGAAACTTGCTATGTTTACGTGGGTGCCATCATATTTTCTGATCCTTTTTGGCTTATGGTCAGTAAGGGACTTTTGATCTATGCTTTTAGTAGATTCATGCCATGCCTTGCTTTGCTATTATAAGTTCCTGTAGCATGTTGATAACCTGCTCTGAACATTGCTTCGTGATGTTGTTTATGCCATGTCCAACCTGATATTTTTATGCACTTTCTCCATGCTTGTTTGAACCTGTTATGATGTGATTTAGCCGTAGCGCAGTGTTCCTCTTTTGCAAAGCATCTCCTGTAGATGATCTCCATATGCTTTGTTTTCATGTTGGGGTGCTGTAGCATAGTTTATTGTTGCATGCTAAGTAGCATCGTGCTGTTAATCGCAACTTTGTGCCATACTTGTCTTGCTTGCCATTTGCATACCGTGCATCCGAATCCGGTGATCTTTATATCGATTTCAACCGAAATCATCTCATCTTTCCAGCGGCATACTTGGTTTGCCAAGTTGATGCCTTGTTCATCATCTTTCCTTTCGAAGCACGCATATGCATTGCATATCACATCTCGCATATCATGACATGTATTGCATCATGTTGTTTGTGCATTGCACCGTGATTTATTGTGGTTCCTTGCTTGTGTTCTTGCTTTGGGTAGAGCCGGGAGACGAGTACGTGCACGAGGAACCTATTGAGTACGCTAACGAGGATCCAGCCTTCGACAACTCTGAGAACCTTGCAGGCAAGATGATCATACCTTCGAAATCATTTCTATCTTTGCTTGCTAGTATTTGCTCTTTCGCTATGTTAGCCCTGCCTGCCATTGTTTACCATGGCTACCTATTGCCATGACAAACCTCTAACCAACCTGTCCTAGCAACCATTGATTGGCTATGTCACCACTTTTGCTCAGCCCCTCTTATAGCGTTGTTAGTTGCAGGTGAAGATGAAATTTGTTCCTGGTTGGAACACGGATATTTTGGGATATCACAATATCTCCTGTTTAAGTTAATGCACCTTATATACTTGGTAAAGGGTGGAAGGCCTAGCCTTATGCCCGGTGACTTGTTCCACTCTTGCCGCCTTAGTCTCTGTGATACCGGTGTTATGTTCCTTGATTTTGCGTTCCTTACACGGTTGGGTGATTTATGGGACCCCCTTAACAGTTCGCTTTGAATAAAACTCCTCCAGCAAGGCCCAAACTTGGTTTTACCATTTGCCACCTAAGCCTTTTTCCCTTGAGTTTTCGCGAGCCCAAGGGTCATCTTTATTACCCCCCCGGGCCAGTGCTCCTCTGAGTGTTGGTCCAAACTAGAGCCCTTTGCAGCGCCACCTCGGGGAAACTTGAGGGCTAGTTTTAGTTGTACGGATTGCTCATCCGTTTGTGCCCTGAGAACGAGATATGTGCAGCTCCTATCGGGATTTGTCAGCATAGTCGGGTGGTCTTGCTGGTCTTGTTTTACCATTGTCGAAATGTTTTGCGAACCGGGATTCCGAGACTGATCGGGTCTTCCCGGGAGAAGGTCTATTCCTTCATTGACCGTGAGAGCTTGTGATGGGCTGAGTTGGGACACCCCTGCAGGGTATATGATCTTTCGAAAGCTGTGCCCACGGTTATGAGGCAGATGGGAATTTGTTAATGTCCGGTTGTAGATAACTTGACACTTGACCTCTTTAAAATACATCAACTGTGTGTGTAGCCGTGATGGTCTCTTCTCGGCGGAGTCCGGGAAGTGAACACGGTTTGTGTTACGCTTGACGTAAGTAGTTTCTCAGGATCACTTCTTGATCATTTCTAGTTTCTCGACCGATGCGTCGCTTCTCTTCTTGCTCTCACTTGCGTATGTTAGCCACCATATATGCTTAGTGCTTGCTGCAGCTCCACCATTTTACCCCTTACCTACCTATGAGCTTAAATAGTCTTGATCTCGCGGGTGTGAGATTGCTGAGTCCTCGTGACTCACAGATTCTACCAAAACAGATGCAGGTGCCGAGGATACTGGCGCAGATGGCGCAACTGAGCTGAAGTGGGAATTTGATGAGGCCCTTGGTCGTTATTATGTATCGTTTCTAGATGATCAGTAGAGGTGCCCACTCGGGACGATCGGGGATCTAGCATTTGGGGTTGTCTTCTTTTCATTTGAAGTTGACCGTAGCCGGTCTATGAGTGTATTTGATTGATGTATGATCTTAATTTATGTATTGTGTGAAGTGGCGATTGTAAGCCAACTCTCTTTATCCCATTCTTGTTCATTACATGGGATTGTGTGAAGATGACCCTTCTTGCGACTAAACCACCATGCGGTTATGCCTCTAAGTCGTGCTTCGACATGTGGGAGATATAGCCGCATCGTGGGTGTTACAGTCTGCTGGTATATTGCTGCTCGTAGTGCGGCCTCCCGACGGTGTTCCTCCCCCAGCACAAGGTCCATCCCCCGCTTGGCGTCCCGTTGTGTTTCATCAAACACTAGGACCCGCGCGGAGCGAGCCTGACCTCGTGAGGGAGGACCGCCTCTACTCCGTAGACGAGTAAGAACAGGGTCTTGCCAGTCGACTTGGTGGCGGTAGTGCGGATGGACCACAACACAGACTGGAGCTCATCGTACCAGCCCCTGCCGCAGGCCTCCAGCTTCTTCTTGAAGGTCCTGGTTTTGAGGCCTTTCAGGACCTTTGCGTTGGCGCGTTCGGCCTGACTGTTACTCTGTGGGTGTGCCACCAAAACGTAACATATCTGCGTTCCAAGGTTAGCACAATATGTTTTGAAGAGATTGCTGGTGAACTGCGAACCGTTGTCGGTGTTGATGCGATTAGGGACCCCGAATCGGCTCACGAGGCCCTTGATGAATTTGACTGCAGAACCAGCCGGGATGGTGCAGACGGCTTCCACCTCCGCCCACTTGGTGAACTTGTCGATGGCGACATAGAGGTAGCGGTAGCCCCCAGGCGCTCGAGGAAACGGGCCCAAGATATCCAGCCCCCAGACTACGAACGGCCACGAGAGTGGGATGGTCTGCAGGCCCTGAACTGGCTGATGGATCTGCTTGGCTTGGAATTGGCAGGCTTTGCAAGCCTTCGCTTGCTCGATTGCGTCGTTGAGTGTTGTAGGCCAGTAAAACCCGCTGCGAAATGCCTTGCCGACGAGGGTACGCGATGATGAGTGGTTTCCACAATCTCCGTCGTGTATGTCAGCCAGCAACTCCTTCCCGTGTTCCCTGGAGATGCAACGTAGGGAAACATCATTCGACCGCTTCCGGTAGAGTTCTTTGTCTCGGATGCAGTAGGCCATGGCCTGTCGGGCCACGTGTTCTGCATCCTCCTCCCTATCTGGTAGAGTCCCTTGCATCAGGTAGTCCTTGAATTCCGTAGTCCAGCATCCTTCCTGAGGCTCCAGCGCCAGGAGCAAGCGTGCTCCCGAGGTCAGGTCATAGGCCGGGGCTCCTGTGGCAGGTGGTTGAGGGAGTCCTTCTCGAGGTGGCGCTGTGCTTGATAGTGATGGTCCTGCCGAGGGCTTGAAGAGCCATTCCTTGAAAATTCCAGGCTCCTGAGGCAGCCACCTGGATGCCCTCCTGGCTATGTCATCAGCCTCTTGGTTGGTGCCGCGAGGCACATGCTGCAACTCCAGCCCCCAAAATTGCTTTTCCATCCTGCGCACCTCTGCAAGATACGCCTCCATGTGCTCGTCCTTCGGCTCGTACACTTTGTTGTAGAAGTTGACGAGGAGCTGTGAGTCACCCTTGATGATGAGGCGCTTCACCCCCAGTGCCGCTGCAGCTTTTAAGCCTGCTATGAGGCCCTCGTATTCTGCTATGTTGTTGGAGACCTTCTTGCCATGCTGGAAATAGAGCTGCACGGCGTAATAGAGCTTGTCCTGAGTGGGGGATATAAGCACTGCGCGGGCCCCCGTGCCATGTCGCGAGAATGCTCCATCTAAGTACATGACCCAGCCGTCTGGTGCCTCGCTTCCTGGGGAAAGTGATCGATCTTCGCCTGCTTCGAGCCCTGGTGCCTCTATCCATTCTGCCAAAAAATCTACAAGTGCGGCACCCTTGACGACCCTGGTTGTGCTGAATTCCAACTAAAATGCTTGCAACTCAATGTTCCATTCGGTGACCCTTCCAGCAGAATTGGGGCTCTTGAGTACCCTTTTCAATGGGTAGGCCAAGACGAACTTGATGGGGTGACCTTGAAAGTAATGCTGCAACTTACGTGAGGCCACCAGCATTGCAAGCAAGAGGCATAGGGTATCATGCCCTAGCATCCCGCATCACCGTGCTGACGAAGTACATCGAATGCTCGACGAGAGTGGGTGTGGTAACGAGGCCCGTGCCCTCCAGAGGATTAGGCGCCTCCTGAGGCATAAGAGCCCCCAGCACCAGGCTGCCTGGTGAGGCTCCTTCAGCCCTGGGGGCGTCTCCCTGTTGAGGCTGGCCTCCATCTGCCGAGGCTATTGTCTTCGCGAGGCCTTCCTGGTCTTGTGCTGCCGCGGTCGCGGCCGTGACCGGTCGCGATGCAGCCTTGGCCTGGCGCTCTTCCCGAACCGCCACCAGAGCTGCACTAGCAGAGTAGGGCATGGTGGCAAGGTAGAGCACCAGGGGCTCGAGAGGGCGTGGTGCCATCATCACAGGAGGGCTGGTTAGGTACTTCCTGAGGTCTTGAAATGCTTCATCAACCTCCTGTGTCCATTCGAACGGGCCCTTCTTCTTCATCAGCTTAAAGAAGGGCAAGGCGCGCTCCCCCAGCTTGGAGATGAAGCGTCCTAATGCAGTTACACGCCCAACGAGCTTTTGCGTTTCTACGAGGGTTTGCGGCGGACTCATGTCTTCAATTGCCTTGACCTTCTTTGGGTTGTCCTAGATTCCTCTGTGGGATACGAGGAAGCCCAGAAGTTTTCCAGAAGGAATGCCAAACACGCACTTGTCCGGGTTGAGCCACAGGTCCACTTCACGGAGGCTCACGAAGGTTTCTTCCAGGTCCTGGATCAAGGTCTTTGCCTCCCGAGACTTCACCACAATGTCGTCGACGTAGGCCTCAATGTTTCTCCCGAGCTGTCGGCCTAAGGTGATGTGCATCAGTCGCTGGAAGGTTGCGCCCGTGTTGCGCAACTCGAATGACATGGAGGTGTAGCAGTACACCCCGCATGGGGTTAGGAAGGTCGTCTTCTCCACGTCTTCTATCACCATATTGATTTGATGATAGCCCAAAAATGCATCCAGGAAGCACGACAGATCTGGTCGAAGCACAATTTGGTCGATGCGTGGGAGTGGGAACAGATCTTGAGGGCAGGCTTTGTTGAGGTTGGTGAAGTCGATGCACATGCGCTCCTTTCCTCCCTTTTTCGGCACAATAACAGGGTTTGCCAGCCATTCGGGGTAGCGGACCTCGCGAATAACACCTGCCGCCTCCAGCTTGTGGGTTTCCTGGACGATGAGGGCCTGCTTCTCGGTGGACTACCGCTTGGCTTTCTGCTTCACGGGGCGTACATTGGGGCGCACATTCAGGTGATGCTCAATCACCTTCCTTGGGACCCCCGCTAGCTGTTTGGGTTCCCATGCGAACACCTCCTTGTTCGAGCGCGGGAATTTCACCAGTGCCTCCTCTTGGTCAGGGTTGAGATTGGCACCTATAGTGAAGGTGGCGCTGGAGGATCCATCCTCATCAACTGGTACCTGCTTGGTCTCCACCTTGTCCTGGGTGAACAACTGCTTCTTCTTGGTTGGTGAAACCCCCTTGGCCTTGGAGGTGTCGGTGCCGGCGGGCTGTGCTGCTGCAGCTGTCTTGAGGGAGAGCTTGAGCGCTAGCAGAGCATCTTTGGTATCTCCAGCTACAGTGAGGACGCCGCTGCTCCCGGGCATCTTCATGAGGTTGTAGGCCGGATGGGTCGTTGCCATGAATTGGTCCAAGGCGGGGTAGCCGAGGATGGCGTTGTACGAGAGGCCGATGTGGGTGATGTCGAAGTTGACTAGTTCCGTGCGGAAGTTGTCGCGGGTGCCGAAGATCACCGGAAGGCGGATCTGCCCCAGGGAGCCAGAGGAACCGCCTCCGACGCCCGAGAAGGGCTTGCTGGGTTGGAGTCGTTCCAGTGGTACATGGAGGAGGCTGAAGGCCTCCACCAAGAGCATGTTGAGGCCGGCACCGCCGTCGATGAGGGTCCTGGTGATGGCCACCTGGTAGATGGTGGGCATGCAAAGCATTGGGAGCGCACCCGAGCAGGCGGTGTTGACGGGGTGATCCTCCGAGCTGAAGGTCAGGTCGGCCTTGGGTGCCGCCCAACCCGGAGGAGCTCCGTGCCACGTAAGAGCGGCGCCAATCTAGCGGACGAACGGCTTGATGTGGCGGCCCGAGGGTGGCGCCTGCGAGCCGCCCAGGAGAGCTGCAACGACTAGGGGCGCCAGTGCAGCATAGTGGGTGAGGAAGAGGTTGCGCAGCTCCTCCCAGGAGGCCACAGAAGCCGCTGGCAGGTGGAGCAGCCACACGCGCGGGACGCCGGTGAGGGCCATGGGAAACCAGTTGGCCATGACCTTGTCGTCGCCCCCGGCTTTGAGGACGGCCTCCTCATACGCCAGCAGGAAAACCAGCGGATCCGTCGCGCCATTGTAGCGCGGCGGCATCTCTGGCTTGAACTTGTGTGGCCACTGTACCTGTCGCAAAGCAGGGGCCAAGGCTCGGAGCCCCCTGGCCCTAGCACTGGCATCGGCCGCCGGAGCCGGCAGCGTGCTGTCCTCCATAAGGGCGAAGCGTAGTGTTGATGGAGAGCGGGTTGGCAGAAGGGAGAGCTTTGGCGCACCCCTACCCGGCGCGCCAAATGTCGGATATCAGGTTCCGGCAAAACCCTTAAGGTTCGAACTCTGGGGTGCGCACGAAGATCTTCTCCCTACCGATTCACGCCCCAAAACCTCTCCATGATTCTAAGCTAGCACGATGAACAACACAAGGGACATGAGGTTTATACTGGTTCGGGCCACCGTTGTGGTGTAATACCCTAATCCAGTGTATGGTGTGGTGGATTGCCTCTGGGGCTGATGATGAATAGTATAGAGGAAGAACAACCTCGCGAGGGGTGTTCTTGAGATAGTGCGGTGTTCTACTGGGGAAGGATTTGGTGCTCTCTACTGTGGTGGCTATCTCTATTTATAGAGGCCCTGGTCATCTTCCTAAATATTGAGCGGGAAGGGAGCCAACAACGGCCACTTTGAAGGGGGACAGCTAGTACAAGCTATCCTGACTAAAGGTGGACTTCGACTGCCAAAGGCACTGGTGATGACGCCGTCTTGGGCTCCATGGTGATCTCCGTCCTGCTGCTCTACTGGTCTTGGTCTCGTTGCACCGATATGGAAACCTTTGCCTGATGCCTCGGTACTCAGCGCCTGCGCTTGCCCCCTTTGCACCAAATAGGAAACGAGGACATTGCGCTGGCTGGCGCCCGCCTGGTCTTGATCGTCATGGCTTGCGTCATGAGCACCTCCCGAGGTACTCCTTGCCTTGATCTCTCCGCCTCCTCGCGAGCCTGCCTGGTGAGGCCGCCCCTGAGGAAGCCTTGTGTCGTCCGTCCCGCGTGGCTTGGCCCCTCGCGAGGGTCTTGAACTTGGGTTGATGAAGACGGGCCGTACTGGGCCACTGCTCGAGCCACGCCGCAGGCTGCAGGCAGGCAAGTCTGGGGACCCCCGTTCCCAGGACACCGACATCGTCGACTGTCCACCTTATAATTTCCCCTTTTAGTATTTTGAACCAAGTGACTCCACTCGAATAGATGTGCGTAGTGAAAACCGTCAACTCCAAGCTCTTTTGGAGAATGTTATTTCTTTAGTCAAAATGAAGAAGGCTCTGGAGCAAAAGGACCTCGACCTTGCTGCAGTGCAGAGGGCGGCACGAGAGAAAATTGAACTTGCCGACAAGAAGCTGGCTTCAGTCGGCAAGTTGGAAGAGGAAAACGCCCACCTGAAGACTGCCATTAACGAAGCCAACAAATAAGTCGTGCAGCTAAAGAAGGACAAGGAGGCACTGTCTGACAAGGTTGGGGATCTCACTCAAAAGAGGGATGAACCGGAGGCTTATCTGGGAGGACTCGCCAAGAAGATGTTCCTGATGCTTGAAGGTACTTTCCCTTGTCCGACTGATTTGCAACTGCCGACTCATCACATAACTGCCGAATCACCATTTTTCCGGGTGTGCAGAATTCTGTCAAGACTTCGAGGAAGAGATTGGGTGGATCGAGACAAACCTGGACCCCATAAACTCCCCCGTCAAGGATGAAGCTGCGATGAACGTGCTGCGATTGGAGTCTCGCTTTGCCAGTGCTATGGATTATCTTGCTCGTCTGAAACTGGCGGTGTCACGGATTGACACAGAGATCTGGCCCCGAGTGACGTTCCAGAATGATCTCAAGTCTCTGATGACTCAACTCAAAGAAATCCCTGGTCGGGTGCAAGAGTGGAAGAAGTCGTCTGCTCGTTGTGGTGCTGATGTGGCTCTATCCCTGGTCCGAGTCCATTGCAAGGAGGTCAAAGAAGAGAAGCTGGAGGCTCTCAAGGTCGCCAACACCAAGAAGGTCCAATTCCAATCCTTCATGGAGACCTTCATCGACGCTGCCACTCGTATTGCATACGATATCGACCTTGATAGCTTCGTCGAGCCACCAAGCCCTACTCCTGTCGAGTGAACAAACTTAATGCCTCACCTTTATTTGTCTCGGAATGCAGAGTGATTTTGTAACCATTAAACTCTTTCGGGCCTGACGCCTGAGTACTTCTATTCGTGGTTCTGAACTTTGCTAGATTTATCTGAACTTGGTTTTTCCTTGAATATGGTTGCTTTGTCTTCACCACTTTTAGATCTCTTAACTCCGAGTGGAGCTTTATTTCTCACTCAGAATAGATGTTGTACTTGTGATGCAGCTCCGACGAGAGGGCCACAGACACGAGTACTAGGTGTCGTACTTGATTTGCACCTCGTCATTCTTGTGGATCATGATGGAGCAGACGTTGTACTTGTGACACTGCTCCAACGAGAGGGCCACAGATATGAGCACTAGGTGCCATACTCTATTTGCACCTCGTCGTCCTTGCGGATCAGGATGGAGCGGACGTTGTACTTGTGATGCAGCTCCGAGGATCTTTGTAACTTAGGCGAATCAGATTCGCAACTAAGCCTCTGAGTGAGAGGGTTGCTCTTCACTCAAAGTGGTTTTTTAACTTAGGCTAGTATGGGGTTGCAACTAAGCCCCCGAGTGGGAGGATTGCTCTCTACTCGGAGTGGTTTTTTAACTTAGGCGAGCACGGGGTCTCAGCTAAGCCTTCGAGTGGGAGGGTTGCTCTCCACTCGGAGTGATATTTTAATTTAGGTGAGTATGGGGTCGCAGCTAAGCCCCCGAGTGGGAGGATTGTTCTGCACTCGGAGTGGTTTTTTAACTTAGGCGAGTATGGGGTCGCAGCTAAGCCCCCGAGTGGGAGGATTGCTCTCCACTTGGAGTG